>NC_091476.1:102512085-102639585 GCF_036971445.1 Narcine bancroftii | reverse complement strand
ACCAAAATTACAAATAGAGGAACAAAATAAATTAACAGAACCATTTGAAATAGTAGAAATACAAGAGATAATAAAAAAACTACCAAATAATAAAACACCAGGAGAGGATGGATTCCGAATAGAATTCTATAAAACATTTAAATATTTATTAATTCCTCCCCTCCTGGAAGTAATCAACCAGATTAACAAAACACAAAGCTTACCAGATTCATGTAAAACAGCAATAATTACAGTAATACCAAAGCAAGGGAAAGATCCACTCGCACCAGCATCTTATAGACCAATATCATTACTTTACACAGATTATAAGATAATAGCTAAACTATTAGCAAACAGATTAGCAGATTATGTACCTAAAATGGTAAATCTAGACCAAACTGGATTTATTAAAAAAAGACGGACAACAGACAATATTTGTAAATTTATTAACTTAATTCATGCAGTAGAAGGGAGTAAAGTGCCAACAGTAGCAGTTGCTTTAGACGCAGAGAAGGCCTTTGACAGAGTAGAATGGAATTATTTATTCAAAATATTGCAAAAATTCAGTTTACCAGAGAAGTATATTAATTGGATTAAAGCATTATATAAGGGGCCATTGGAGAAAATGACAGTAACTGGATAGATATCAATGCAATTTAATTTAAGCAGATCAACAAGGCAGGGATGCCCACTATCACCCTTATTGTTCGCGTTAGCTATAGAACCACTAGCAGAATTGATAAGAACAGAAAATAAAATAAAAGGGATAAAAATAAAAGACAAGGAATATAAAATCAGTTTATTTGCAGATGACGTTATAGTATACTTAACAGAACCAGAATTATCAATAAAAGAATTATATAAGAAATTGAAGGAATATGGTGAAGTGTCGGGTTACAAGATTAACGCAAATAAAAGTGAAGCAATGCCAATGAATAATGCGGATTTCTCAAAATTTAAGAAGGAATCACCATTCAGATGGCAAATGCAAGTAATAAGATACCTAGGTATACAAATAAATAAAAATCTCGGCCATTATATAAACTCAATTATTATCCACTAATGAAAAAATTACAGGACGATTTAGAGCATTGGAAAGATTTACCACTAACACTAATAGGAAGGATAAACTGTATTAAAATGAATATTTTCCCAAGGATACAATACCTATTTATGGCATTGCCAATACACTTGACAGAGAAATTCTTCAAGGAGTTAAAGAAAATAATAAGGACATTTTTATGGAAAGGGGGGAAACCGAGGATAGTACTAGATAAATTAACAGAATGGTATAAACAAGGAGGCTTACAACTGCCAAACTTTAAAAATTATTATAGAGCCGCACAATTAAGATACCTATCAGATTTTTATCAAACAAGGGAAAAGCCAGATTGGACTAGATTAGAACTAGATAAAATAGGGGAAAAGATACCTGAACATATATTATATAAATGGGATGAAAATTGGTACAACGTTAGAGTTCTCCAGTATTACATCATTTGCTCAATATTTGGAAGAAGATTCATGTAGAAAGGAATAAAACAAATTACCAATTACCAAAACTAATACTGATGCAAAATCAGTTACTCCCTTTTACAATAGATAACCTTTCCTTTAGAGAATGGGAGAAAAAAGGGATCAAAAGAATAGAAAATTGTTTTTCAGGAAATAGATTATTATCCTTTGAACAAATGAAGGATAAATATAATATAACTCAAGATACAGAGTTGGCATATTACCAACTGAAATCCTACTTGAAGGACAAATTAGGAATCAGTCTGAGGTTACCAGAGGGAAGTAACTTTGAATATGTGATTACAGATACAATGATAATCAAAAAAATATAACAAATATGTATATTAAACTGCAAGAAAAGGAGAATGAGGAAACAAATGGTAAAACTAAACAAAAATGGGAACAAGATTTAAATATAAAGATAAAGAAGGAAACATGGGAGAAGTTATGCTCTGGAACGATGAGAAATACAATAAACATGAGTTTTCGTATGATACAATATAACTGGATACACAGGCTATACATTACACCTCAAAAGTTAAATAAATGGGACCCAACAGTATCTGACAGATGTTTTCGTTGTAAAAAAGAAATGGGAACAACAATTCATGCAATCTGGACATGTGAGAAAATAGAAAAATTTTGGGAAGATCTAAACCAGATATTAAATAAAATTACAGAAAACAATATACCAAAAAACCCAGAGATCTTCCTCCTAAGTAACATAAAAAAACAAAGAATTTGGGCTTGATTTGGATGGTGCACAAAAAAGATTTGTTAAGATAGCTCTAGCCGTAGCAAAAAAATGTATTATGTCAACCTGGAAATTAGAAGATAATTTGAGAATACAACAATGGTATTTAGAAATGAATAAATGTATTCCATTAGAAAAAAATAACATATAATTTAAGAAATAATATTGAAATATTTGAACAAATATGGGAGCCATACATGAAACACAATAGAGAAATCCTACCGGGGACATCTACCACCTAAAATAATGAAAGGAGAAAGAAATGAAAAGAATTGACTCAGTGGAATTTCTTGTTTATTTTTATTGAATGACAACATTGTTTGACTGGTTTAATGTATCTTATATTTTGTACTTTAAATGAATGAGGGGAGGTAGGGAGGGTGGGATGGGAGGAGGGGGGGGAGGAGAAAATGACACTGTACATATTTGAAAAGGAAAATGTATGTATCTTGGTCAATGTGGTTTATGGTGTAAAAAATAAAAAAATTTTTTAAAAAATCAGAATGATTTCCCTCAATAAATCAAAGTTATTTTCTACTTTCATTGCGGCACATCATCGATCAAAACACACAAACTTCCTATAAGCAAAATCCTGGTAAGATTGGGTTGCGGCTTTTTTTAAACTCCTGAACTTTTGTCTATAAGCCTCTTGGACTAGTTCATAAGATCGGAGTATAGCCTGCTTTACAAATTTATAATCAGCTGCTTGTTGTACCATGAGACACGAATACACCTGTTAGGCTTTCCCTTTAAGAGCACTTTGTGGTAGGAGTGACCATTGCTCTGGTGGCCATTTTAAATTTACAGCTACTTTCTCAAAATGCTGAAAATACTAGTCTATTTCAGCTTCCACAAATGGAGGAACTAACCTCACTTCTCTACTGACCTAGAAACCTCTCCTCCTGACCAGCACATGGGCTTCTCCCTCTCCTTGCATTAGGGTCAGCTTTAATTTAGCTAGTTCTAGCTCATGCTTCCATTCTTTTTCTCTCTCTCCTCCAACTCTAGTTTTCTCAAAACCAACTTTACTTCCACTCAAGCTTTCTCCTTTGAAAACTGTTCTAATGCAGCTTCTTCAAATACCCCCTTTCCTATATAGTGCTTAACAATCTTTCGGGAAATTTCCTTTTTTTCATCCCAGTTCTTACTGTAAGAAGTTTTAATTTGCCAACTATAACCATCAGTTCTGAATTTTTAGCCATTTTTAAATTAACCACTGAAGGGTTAGCTATGAACTGGACAATATTCATAGTTGCTGGTGATTTATACACTCATCATTTATTTTTAATTTCAAGCTGGAGGTTGAATCAAATTCAGATGACTGATAACTAAGCACAAGTCAATCACCCCTAAAGCTTCCAAATTGGTTTGATCCCGGACTATGTCCCCAAATTATGTTACAAGATCAAACCAACAACCACAAAGAAGGTATATCACACATGGGTAAAGAAGAACAATAACTTTATTAACAAAAATTCACCTTCAAACTTTAATTCAAATCCCTCCCCCCTTTTTATAACAATGCCCATTGGTTACTTTGCAAATTTCTATAACAGCCTAAATATAACATTCCCCAGCCTAAATATAACATATGTAATTAAAGTCTAAGTTATATTTCCAACCAGCCCACAGATAAACTTAGTCACAAAACAAACACAAAACACACAAGACTCACAAAACTTTGATCTCAACTGAAGCAAAGATCATAAACAAAATTCAATTTGTTTGGTAAACTGAAGCCAAAAGATTTTTGAGAGAGAGAGCACAAAATTCGAAGTTGTCTTGTGTTGCTTGCAGAGAGAGGAACCACTGGCTTGATCCGGATCCTTCTGGCTGCCTTCAGAATGTTCATCCTTTTTGAAATCCCAATATTCTAAACTGTCCTCCAGATCATGATTCATGCTCTGGGCCTCCTTCCACTCCACAGCACCCCCAGTGGTGGTTTATCATGCAAGTCCAGAAATTTTAGATCATTTTCTGCACATGCTCAGTCCATCTCCCACTCTCTCAGCAGTCCACCTTCACCTTGGATCTTAAAGGCAAACTGCCACTTTTTAACATAAAACACACAACACATAGGTCAATACACAACACAGAACTCTGTAACAGTAGTAACTATTGTTATGTTTTGTGATGTTTAACTTTAAATAAAATATTTTTAAAAACATACCAAGATTAGGTCAATTACATTGGGTTGCAAATGACAGGAAAAAAAAATTCAATCTTTATAACAGTAGAAAGTAAGCAAATCCCAATTGGATCTTTAAAAATCCAGCAGTCTCTGGGAGACAAAACTGCTGCCTGGCATGAATTACAACCCTGAGGTGCTACATACACAATTTCTTTATAAAGTAGAGAAACCATAGGTTGTGGTCCAATTTAGGTGGGGTTCAGCACCCTCAGACTTTGCAGGAAGCCTTGACTATAGCACTGGCCAGAGGAGGAGGGCTGCAAACAGCCAATCACAGATCAGTTCTGCAAAAGGGTTGACACAGTAAGTCAAACAAATGAAAAGCAGATGAAAATAGGTCATGCAGCACCTGCAGACAACCACAGGTTGACTGACAGGAAAAGAATGCATATGGCTCAAAGTGCAGATTATGTGGAAACTCAAACTAGGAGAGGGCATGCAAATTGAAAGAGAAAACATTTTGTGCAAATGCAAAGGAAGAACAGAGGTTCAATAGAAAATAAATAAAACCAGAACATTCTACCGTGGAAACAGACAGAGAGGATGACAACATGAGAGTTTGGAACCATGATTTATGTGAGTGACTGAATGTGACAGCTTCCAACTAAATGAAATCCACACTGCCCTCCGGATCAAAACTAGAGTAAGAAGTATCACCCTGAGAATGAACCTGGATTCGGCAGCATAAGGAACATTGTATCATTCATGTTATATCAAGAAGTTTTCCCTGGAAAGCTAAAAGAAGGTGAACATCCAAAGCAAATGTCTTGGAAGAAAGCAACATCACGGTAGCAAAGCATGGAGAAGGTAACATTTTAGAACTCAATATAATCCAGTCAGTGGAATGCACAAAAGGGAATGTTAACTGCATGTTTTATGTCACAGCAATGGAGGGAAAAGCACTTTGGACCAAATGTTCCATCCCTGCCTCAAATTCTTTATGTGAAAAGGAAGAGATTAACCAATGTGGTAACTTTACCATCTGGGACAGAAAAAGTCATGGAAATGGTGAGAAATAGTGGAGAATGACAGAGTGAGATTGAAGGAGTAGAGACAAATGGTTCCTGAGCAATTATGGGACCTAAAGGCACTAAATTCCCCAGAACCTCTGGCCTGCACCACAAGATTTTGAAATTGATCGAGATGGGAGTTGAACTGATTGTCATCTTTCAAAATTCCATACATCCTAGAGTGGTTCCCATGTACTGAAATCCCATTGTTTAAAAAGCAAAACAGAGGGAGAGAATAGGAATTTACAGACCAATTACTACAATATCAATAATAGGGAAAATAATGGATTATCAGGAAAACAGAATCGAGCACTTGGAAAACGAAGTGCATGAATAAATTGGTGATGTTCTGGTTGTCAGGCAATGACTAGTGAGATACTGCAGGCTTGATACTCTATCAATGATTTAGATGAGGTACCAAAATGTAAAATATCCACATTTGTTGATACAAAGCTGAATGGCAATGAGAAGGATGCAAGGTATGTGAGGTCAGTGAAGTGAATAGGTGAGGACATAGCAGATGGAGCAAAATGTGGAAAGATTTTTAAAATAGTAAAGGAAGGAAATAAATTGGTGTGCCAAAGGACCTGAATGTTCTTGTGCAAAAAGTTAACAAGCAAGCAAATTAGGAAGGCAAAGGATATGTTGATCTGAAATATGAGGATTTGTGTATAAAGAGTAAAGTTGTCTAACTGCATTTGCATAGGGTACTGTGAGAGAGCTTCTGAAATAATAAACAGAACAGAGGGAATTAAATCAAGCTGAAAATGCCACATCTACAGGTGAAATCTGGTGACCAACAAACATGAAAGAACTGAGAAGCCTCCCCCCTATTAACATAACCACAGGTTCAGGTTCACATCTGCTTCTGGGTCATTTCCACACAACCCTCATTCATCAATCTCCAAAGAATTACCTACCTTCTCTTCAGAGTGATCTAGACTCCACAACCCTCTGTGGGGGAAGGGGAGGGGGCTGGGGTAGAAAGTTCCAGAGATTCACTACCCTCTGCAAGAATGATTTCTCTTACCTTGCAAACTTATCAACTCACCTGAGATTACTGCATGAGTAATTCCCCTTATATGTTTTAATTAAAACCAATCTCATTCTTTGAAACTCCAAAATATGCCAATCTGGATACATTAGCTACTTGTGACAGGACAACCCTCTCATCCCAAGAATTAACCTAATGAATTTCTTCCAGATTGCCTTCAATTCTTGGATACTATTCCTAAATTAAAGGACCAAAACTGTACATGGTATTCCTGCTGTGGCCTTATTCATAGTATAAATGTAAGGAAAGGTTAAGGTTGGTGTAGTGGTTAGGACCAGCAACTGGGACAAGGGTTCAAATCCCACGCTGTCTGTAAGGACTTCATATGTTCTCCCTGTGTCTGCTCTGGTTTTCTCCCACCATTCAAAATGTACTGAGGGTGTAGGTTAATTGGGACATGTGTGCCGAAATGACCTGTTACCCTGCTGTATATCTAAATTTAAAAGAAAAAATGTTTTAAAAGAAAGAAGTATTTCTTCATTTCAGTGAATCATTTTAGCCCATTGTACTTCTCATGTTCCATCCAATTAGGACATAAAAACATAAAACAGAAGCATGAATAGGCAAAGTAATCCTTATATCCTCTGCAACCCTCATGTCTTCTGTGATTCAGTTCAATCTTCTACCTCAGTGCCATTTTCCTACATTAATCCCATATTCCTTCATACAATTAACTAATATTTAAGACATTAATCTAAAGACACCAGATGAGTGTTACCAGCATTCTCTATCTTCGTTGCATCTCTCGTACAACTGTTGTGGCTTGGTAATGTTCCAGATAGAACTTTTCATGTTCTATTAGGATCACATTCATGTTCCACCAGCAACCTACCAGTAGTTAACATCAATCTTGTGGAGACAAATATTTTGACCAACCCACTTATCACCCAAGGGTCAAAAAAAAAGGGAAAGGCACTTGTGGGGGAATTACAGAATATTTCTGGCAAACTTCTGGATCAACAGTAAACCTACACGTTACTAGGGATGCTTTGTCGCAATGGTGATCTTGTGTCACTGGTGGTCCTATGTGTCACTTAGTGATGCTGCTCTTTCATCACCACATCAGTGCCAATGGTTCTCAACCTATTTTCTTTCCACTCACATACTATCTTAAGTAATCCCTTACTAACCACAGAGCACATATGGAACAGGATGAAACCAAAAAGGTTAAGAACCATTGCTCCAGAGATATGGTGTTATGGGTACTAGTGGCAGGGCAAGCATTTATTGCTCATCACTGATGACCCTGTGATATGTATGCTGGCTGATTTTGTGGAACTACAGCAGACCTTCCTGTGAGCTGCACCCTCTCCTTGAACGCGGTTATATTTAGTAAGTAGATCATGTAGGAGCACCTTGTGATACGGTGAAGGCAGACTTTTACTCCTCCAGATTTTTTGATGACACGACACCAAGTGCTGCTCTGAGCTCCACCCTGACTTCCCGTCTGATCACAGGGCGGCACGGAGGGCGACTTTCACACACCATCACCTCATCCAGGCTGCACTCCAGTCACCCAGTTAGGAGGAA
This sequence comes from Narcine bancroftii, assembly GCF_036971445.1. Classification (NCBI taxonomy): domain Eukaryota; kingdom Metazoa; phylum Chordata; class Chondrichthyes; order Torpediniformes; family Narcinidae; genus Narcine; species Narcine bancroftii. The sequence continues at coordinate 102,631,552 of NC_091476.1, read as the reverse complement.
AAGGGTTAACAACCTTCAGGTTCTATGGGAAAGAGATTCTATCTGAACCCAATGGCTTCCAATGCTTTTGTCTATGATACTGGTTTAAATAATTGTTGTTGCATTGTACATTTAATTCAAGGATGGTTGCAAAAAGTGGAAAATTTGTTTTGGAATGATTACAACCTTTGTCACCAAGCCTTTGATTAACAAGCTTAACATATTCTGTATCTTGTTTGATCACATCTAATTCAGTTGTGAAAATTTGCCAGAATTCTAAAGAACAGAGTCTTTAACTGAATGAATCTATAATTGAATTTGTTCTTTTTTCATTCCAGGCTACTCTTCAACAAAAATGAGTGAGTTATAATTTTATACTAAAGAGGTTTATGGGTTAAAGGTATTCTGTGAACATGCCCAGAAATTTGGAACAGACACAAGTTCCCAGCTCCATGTCTTGGCCAAATTCTTTCATTGCAGATCCCTGTGGATCCCAGTCCAGGAACTTCCCCTTGTTCCTTTCCATTCTCAACCTCTCTTCACCTTCTCCGCTGCAAATATTTTCAATGAGCTTCAAGAACTGTGAAAATTCTAACTGGTGGGTTGATTGATTTGTGTGGCAGTGCTTGGAAGTTTGACTGAAATCTAAAACTCTCACTTCCTCAGCCTTGACCCTTCCCTGATGTTTGACAAAGATCACCCACATGAATCATGGAGATTCCCATTCCAATCCCACTCCTAGACAGCTCTGTTCCCCATCTTCTCTTGTTCAGCTCAACTTTCAACACATGATCCAGAGCAAACCTTTGGCCCACTTGCCTGATCGGTCCTTGTGTCTTTGCTAGAAACGACACATAAAAATATTGTTGGCTTCGTACTTATGAGAGAAAAACCAATAGCTAAACCAGCTGACAATATAGGGTTATCCATGCTGTTCCCCAGCTGCCAGTACCTTGGAACAGGGGAGAGATTCTGAGTGCCAATGAAAGAAAAAAAATCCAACAATTAAGACTCTCTTTAAACTAATGTTCATATCTTTACATTCAAATGGTATAGTCTCCAAAATATTCATCCATAAAATTATTTGAGTTAACACTTTTGTCAATTGTCTTTTATTGGATAGTTTGATGGACCAGTCATGCGAACAAATCATGACTAAAATTAATGAGAGAAATTCATTCCTTTTTTCTTTAGACCCAGAGGCCCAATTTACAGAGAGAGAAAAATAAAGAGAGAGAGAGAGAAAGTGTGTGTGTGCGTGTGTGTGTGTGTGTGTGTGTGTGTGTGTGTGTGTGTGTGTGTGTGTGTGTGTGTGTGTGTGTGTGTGTGTGTGTGTGTGTGTGTGTGTGTGATGAAAAGAGAAAGAGAGGGAGAAAGGCCTGATCATATCAAGATTTCTTTTATCTTTTAGCATTTGTGAATGTTAAAAATGGTGTGAAATTGACCTGTGACACATCAATCAAAATTGATAATGAAGATAAAGGAACAACTCTTGTGGCAGCTGATTCTTCCAAAGAAATTTATTCCTGTGGGAGTAATACGTACTTAGTCTATGTTAACAGTAAGTTTTACTTTCTCTTTATCTTCAGTGCGGCTGAGCCCATGCCTTCGATCAAATTTCATGGTGAAGAAAGGCTACCACTGCACATTGTTTGTTTGTGATGGCTTAGTTATTTGAAAGGTCTGATATGGATGCAAGTGTCAATGCAGGAGGGGCTGAGATAAGGCAAAATGAACTACAGAACAAAATATATATTCTGGTTACCTTCAACACCACATATGTGTTCTGCTAAGGCTTTGGGTCAAGAGGCTTTGGCAAGGAGGCACAGGTAAGGAGGACGTAAAGGAAATGGGCTCCATGTCCATCTGAACTGTGATGGGGCCTGGATCCTGGTGAATTGCATAACTAGGGCTGTGGACAGGGTTCTAAACTAAATAGTAGGGGGAAGGTTTCAACAGATTGGAGAAGGGTAGATAAAATAAAAGAGAAGAATGTGAGTAAAATAAAAGTAACATTTAAAAAAAGAGAAAAGTAAGAGTCAAGTGGATAAAAAGTCAAGTGCAAAAGAGGCAAAGATGACCAGTTTTTTAAGGTACAATGGGTATCAGGGCACTTTATCTGAATGCCCATAGTGTTCGAAACAAGGTCAGTGAACTTGTGGCTCTTAGTTAAGCATGGGATCAGCGCAATTGTGAGAGATGATGTAAGATCTAAGGAGCAAAATATTGAGTTCACTTGGGTAGAGATTAAGAATAGTAAAAGAAAAAAAAATCGATAGTGGGAGATGTCTGTAGGCCACCCAATAATAACATTATAATGGCACAGGCAATAAACCAAGAAATATCGGAGGCATGAAATGCACAGCAGTTATCATGAGGGAACTAACATGCATCCAGACTTGGTGAATCAGGTTGGTTAGGGAAACCTTGAGGAGGACTTCATAGTGTTGGCTTCCTTATAGAGCATGTTACTAAAGCTACAAGGGAACATGTTTTCTTGGATCTGATCATGTGCAATGTGACAGGTAAATTAACAATCTTGTAGTTAAGGATCCTTTTGGAACGATTGATCACAGCCTGATTGAGTTTAATATGCAAATGGAAGGTTCAATAGTTTGGCATAAGACAAATGCCTTATGCCTAAACAAGGGAATCTAGAAGAGGATGAGTGTGGAGTTGATCAGTGTAGACTAGGAACACGGGCTGTATGGAGGGATGGTTGAGGTAAAGTGGAAGACATTCCACAGTGCTCGACAAAAGTGTATTCCAGTTAAAAGCAAGGATAGTAAGGGTGTGGGCAGCCAGCGGTGGATAACTAAGGAGATCAAGGAAGGCACCAAACTAAAAGCTCATCCCAAGACTGGGAAAACTTTAAGAAGCAATGAAGAACCATGAAGCAAGCAATAAAGGAAGGTAGATAGCACAAAGTATAAAAACAGATAGTAAAAGTTTTTATAATGATATAAAGCGCAAAAGGGTGGCTAAAGTGAAGGTTGGACCCTTGGACGATGAGAAGGGAGAATTGATGTTGTACAATGAGGATGATTTTGAATGATGATTTTGTGTCAGTCTTTGTGGAAAAGATGAACATGCCAAAGACAAATACTTTGGATGTGATGAGAGGTGAGGACCTGAATGTAATAGCTATCACTAAAGAGGTATCACTCAGAAAACTTGAGGCTCTAAAGATAGATAAATACCCTGGTCCTGATTGAATGCATCCCAGGGTACTGAAAGAAATGGCAAACGTTATATTCATTGAGGTCCCAAAGGATTGGAAGATGGCAAATGTCACACCAGTGTTCAAAAATGAATGTAGGCAAAAGGCAAGGAACTGTAGGCCAGTTAATTTAATATCTGTAGTGGGGGAAATTTTTGCAGCTATCATAAAGAATAAATAGCGAGGCATCTTAAGCGAAATGGATCCATCAGGCAGATGCAGCGTGGATTCAGCAACGGAAGTTTCTGTTTGACAAATTTACTGGAGTTCTTTGAGGACATAACAAGCACAGTAGATATTGGGGAGAAGGTGAAAATTGCTCACTTGGATTTCCAGAAGGCGTTTGATAAGGTGTCACAAAAAAGATTTACAGAAGTTAAGGATGCATGGAGTTGGGGCAACATATTAGCATGGATAGAAGATTAGTTAACCAGGAGAAAGCAGAAAGTTGGGACGCAGGGTTGATTTTGTGGTGGTGAGTGGGATGGCACAGGGATCTGTGCTGGGCCCACAACTGTTCACAGTCTACATAAATGGTTTCGAAGAGAGGACAGAGTGCAATGTGTCTAAGTTTGCTGATGACGCTAAATTGGTGGAAAAGCAAATTGTACAGAGGATATGGAGAGTCTGCAGAGAGATATAGATGGGTTAAGAGAATGGGCAAAGGTCTGGTAGATGGAGTACAATGTTGGCATATGTGAGGTTCAGATTCAGATTTCAGATTTATTGTCAGAGTACATATAACACTGAGATTCATTTTTGCTGCAGTCAGGGCAGAATCACCACTTATTGGTAGAGCAAATAAAAAAATCTATACATAATGTACACATGTAAACAAATAAAGAACTCCACCTTTGCTATCCACTTTGGAAGGAAAAATAGAAGATCAGAATATTAGTTAAGTGACAAGCAATTGCAGTGTTCTGTTATGCAGAAGGACTTGGGGGTCCCTGTACATGAATCACAAAAGGTTGGTTTCCAGGCTATCAAGAAGGCAAATGGAATATCGGCCTTCAGTGCTAGAGGGATTGAATTTAAGAGCAGGTGGGTTATTCCGTAACTGTACGAAGTACTGGTGACGCTGCATCTAGAGTACTGCGTGCAGTTCTGGCCTCCTTACTTGACGAAGGATGTACTAGCTTTGGAGGTGGTGCAGAGGAGATTCACCAGGTTAATTTCAGGGATGAAGGGGTTGGCCTATAAGGAGAGATTGAGTCATCCTGGACTGTATTCACTGGAATTTAGAAGGTTGAGAGGGGATCTTATGGAAACACACATCAAATTCTGAAAAGCGTAGATAAGATAGAAGAAGGCAAGTTGTTTCCTTTGGTAGGGAGAACCAAACTAGGGAATACAACCTCAAGATTCAGGGTAGTAAGTTTAGAACAGAAGTGAGAAGGATTAGTTTTTCCCAGAGGGTGGTGAATCTTTGGGATTCACTGGCTATTGGAGGCAAACTCAATAACTATATTTAAGGCAAGGTTGGATAGATTTCTACATAGTAAGGGAATTAAGGGATCTGGGGAAAAGGCAGGGAAGTGGAGATGAGCCCATCATCAGATGAGTTGAGCAGGCTCAACATTCCAGACGGCCTACTCCTGCTCCTATTTCTTGTGTTCTGATGCCACCAAACATCTGTGAGACTTTAGCATCAGAAACCACATTTTTAAATCATAACATTTTCTGATGCATTTAATGCAGACCATTCTGGTCAATATTTTTGTCACAAGCTATTAATTGAATTGATTTTTGTACTGTCATGTGCTCTGATATAAAAGTGAAATACTTTTTTTATGTGCTATCCAAGTAAGTCTTCCTATACATTGTACAGTAGGAATAAAACCATTAAAACTGAAGTGTGGGCTTTAGTGTCACATGAAACAATTTTTTTTTAATTCAATGAATTGAAGAAGAAAATAAAGATAAACAGTATGAGACTAATGGGAGGTCCATTCAAGAGATTGATAACAGCAGAAAAGAAATTGACCTTGTATCCGGAAGTGCATGTTTCCAAACTTATGTGTCTTCTGCCCAGCAGTAGGGGAGCGAGGGGAGAAGAGAATGTGATTAGGGTGAGATGTGCCCATTATTCCAATGACTTTAGTTTAGCATGACATCAGTTATCATTCATGTGCAATCTTTGAAAAGCAGTTCACTGGGTTGAAGCAAGGATTCCAATTATTAAAGACACCAGACCTAAAACTGCAGTCTTTATTCAGAGTCCTTACAAAAGCTGCACTAATTATTAATGTATCCCTCAGCACATAGTCCCAGACCACTTGTAGAGCTCGTCGAAAGAACCAAAGACTTGTTGATCCAAACCAAGGCTTTTATTAGCAAAAGACAGGAGCTCTTCACAGGTGGCCGACCAGTCCAGAATGATCTGATCTGGCTAGGGACACAATCCTTTAAGGCCCAGACAGTAGGCGTGGCTTAGCTCTCAGCCAATCGCTGTAAGCACAGTCATTGCACTCTAGATACTGTAACTATATACATTGGTGATAGGCCTGTACTATGACACCACTGCTACCAATTTGCAGCACACGATCATGGACAACACCTTGCCCTGGAACTTCAGGGAGTTTTACATGTCTGTCACCAAGCTGATGGTTCTCTGATGGCAGTTTTGTCTCAGCGTTTGTATAGAGATAGAGAGAGAGAGAGAGAGAGAGAAAGAGAGAGAGAGAGAGAGAGAGAGAGAGAGAGAGAGAGAGAGAGAGAGAGAGAGAGAGAGATACATGGAGATCAGTGTGGAATATGAAAGAAGTCATGGGCAAGCAGAGAGAATTAGAAAGACACAGCATTCTCAAACAATGGGAGATTTGGAGAAAGCTGCAGAAAGGAGAAGGGACAAAACTTTCAAAGCTTTCTCTTGTCTCAAATCTTTCAATTTAATCAGGATATTGTTTTTACCAAGAGCCAGTGTAGTCTTAGTGGTGTTGAGACTTGCATTTGATGTAGTAAGGTAAGCTTCGGGCTTTGATAAAGTAGAAGAACCTGGTGACCTTAGGGTGGCAGAGGTTGTTGTGTAGGGCCTGTACTGGTCTATTTGTGTACTGGGATATGTTCCGCAGGATGGGGCATCTGGAGGATCATTGAGTTTCCTGGGCTGGTACAAGATATCATAATTGTAGGTCGAAAGTTCAATTCTCCACCTCAATGTCTTGTCTTTTTGATTTTTCCTCGTTGATGGTTGTTGAACATGAAAACAACTTAATGTTGGTCAGTCAGCAAGATAAATGGTTTGCCAGCGAGGTAGTGTCACCAGTGCCATACTGTCTCGGCAATTGCCTGGGCCTCCTTCTTGACTGAAGAGTGTCGAATTTTGGGGCCCTGGAGGGTGCAAAAAAAGGCTACAGGTCTGCCCAGCTGGTTAAGGGTGCGGCCAGGGTGAAGTCAAATGCATCACTCTCCACGTGAAATGGGGTGGATTTGTGCATCGCGACCTTGACAATGTCCATCTTGATGCGGCTGAAGGAGACATTGGCCTCTGACATCTGGGGAAAGGAGGTGGATTTGATGAGGGGGCGGGCCTTGTCCACATAATTGGGGACCCACTGGCATAGAAGGAGAAGAAGCCCAGGTGCCTTTTCAGAGCCTTGAAGCTGTGGGGAAGGGAATGTTCCAAAAGAGGATGCATGCGGTCAGGATTGGAGTCAATGACTTTGTTCTCTACGATGCAGCCAAGGATAATGAGGTGAGTTGCGTGAAACACACACTTATCCTTATTGTGTATAAGGTTAAAGAGTTTCAGGATCTGGAGAAATTTTTGGAGATTGGCATAATGATCCTGCATGTCATGGCCCCAAATGGTGACATTGTCCAGATACGGGAATGTGGCTTTCAGCTCATACTGGTCTACCATTTGGTCCTTCTCCTGCTGAAAGACCCTGTTGGTAACTCCAAAGGGAACCCTCAGAAAATGGTAGAGGCAGCAATCTGTCTCAAACGCAGTGTATTGGTGGTCCTCAGGCCAGATAGGGAGCTAGTGGTATGCCAAATTTAAATCAGCAGTGCAGAATACCCAATACGGAGGGATTTGATTTACCATTTTGGATCTGCAGGGACAAGGGTACGCATCCAGCTGCATATATCTATTAATGGTTTGACTGTTGTCAATGTCCATTCTGTGTTTCAACCCATTCTTTACTACCACCACTTGGGGTCTCCAGGGGATGGTGTTCTGCATATCCAACCTGATAAAGGCCCTGTCCCCAGCACTGTATTGTCTACTTTTGGTGGTGACGGGTTTACCGTTGGGGGTGAGGTTTGTGAACAGAGGAAAGGGTGATCTCGAGGGTTGAAAGGCCGCAGGTCATGTGCAGTGGGCAATCGGCTGGTTGCTGGCTGGAAATGATGGGGGGGGGGGTGGTTTCCATGGGTAGAGCGCAGTGGGTGGTTTAAAAACTGCTGGTTACAGACAGTGAGGGGGGATGGGGCCCATCGTATTCCATCATGACACTTTTAAGGTGATTGAAAGTGCAGCCCCAGCAGCACGGCAGCGCAAAGCTGCGGCATCACGAGGAGTTTAAAGTCTTTGTAGTCTGTGCCCTGTACTGTCAGAGTCACTATGCAGTCGCTGTGGACTTTAAGGCCAAAAATACTTTCTGGTTTACTGGCCTTGCCGTGAGGAGTAGTGCTGCATTGTGTCGAGGTGGATGAAGCTCTCTGTGCTCCCACTGTTGAACAGGCAGCTCATCATGTGACCGTTTACACTGATATCCATAATTGATCTGGCAAGTTGATGAGGGTTCCCTTGGTCTAGTGTGATGGAGGCCAGTGTTGAGTTGCTGTTGGGGTCCGTAGATGGCGTCCAAGATGGCAGCCACCAAGTCCCGCATTTGGCGCTGCTGGGTTCAGAGGGTGACCCAGATTTACACACCTTAGTGTAGTGTCCTTTCTTTTCACAGTTAGTGCAGACTGCACCTTTCGCCGGGCAGAGATTTCGCGGGTGTTTGAGCAGGCTGCAGAAGTAGCACTTCAGGTGCTCACAGAGCATAGCGGCCGTGGTCAGGTTGCTGACAGGATGAGGCATTGTGTTGCAGGCTTGCAGTCCTCCCACCCCAAATTGGCAGCATCCACAGTTTCCACGAGGCAGCTGCATTGTTGGTTGAGTACAAGTCCATGTTTTGGAGGGCCACCTCTAGCGAGTCCACTAGCTCAACTGCCTTCTGCAAATTGAGCTCACCCTGGTCCAACAGTCTCTGCCAGATATAGCCAGATCTAATGCCTGCGACATAGGTGTCTCTGATCAGGTCCTCCATGTCACCGCGGCTGTCACAGCCTTACAGTCGCAGGCCCATCCGAGAGCTCACACGGCCCGAAGGTACATGACACTCAATTCCCTGGGACACTACTTATGGGTAGCCAGGAGATGCCTAGCATATACCTTATTTACCTTCCTCTAGTACTGGCCTTTCAGTATGTCCATTGCTTCTGGGAATGACTGGGCATCCCTGATCATCAAGTATACCAAGGGCTTGACCCAGGAATGCAGTACTTGCAGCCTGTCATCCTATGATTGGATGATAGTAGAGGAGGCCCGCAGGAATGCTTTGAAGCAACTCAGTCAGAGTTCGAAGCTGTTGGATGCATCAGGCGATTGAGGGTCGAGGTCCAGCTTTTCTGGCTTCGGAATCTGCTCCATTATCAAAAACTGTTGTCAATAAAATTGAAGCACCTTCAATAACTTCAAAGACTAGAAGTTGTAGAGAAACTGATGGGCTTTTATTCACAACAGAACGGATGTCCGTCCATGCTGGTCGACTGTCCTGGACTGAGGAAGGGGCTGTGACACAGTTACCTTTATTCAGGGGTCAGTGGGAGGAGCCTCAGGCACAGTCAGAAAGGGGCATGTCCTAGAACATCCAAGCATATATACAGTGGTTTAGCACATTCAGTGATCGTTCTGATGAGCGTTTCTCTCTGGAACAATGCTGGCTGAACTGCTGCTGGAACACTAGAGGTGAATCCAGACACTCAGTGACTCTGAAGAGACTCTTCTGCTTCTCTTTCTCTTACTGTTAGGGGCGCCAGGCAATGCTCACGGCGACTCTTTGTTTGCCTTACGGCAGACAAAAGTTGAAGCATATCATATACTGTACATTACATTTTTAATGTATTATAACATCACAACCTTTGAACCTTTTGTGTATTTCCAGCATTTTAAAGGAGTTGCTATGAATTGTGATTTTCTGCAGCTAAACCACTTTGTATTTGAGTCTCTATTTGTATTTAATGCTGCTCCTGTGAAATGCTTTGGAATCTCCTAACCTTACAGTTGGTTTCTCAAAGCTTGTGGGATTTTTTTTTTCTGCAGTGTTCCATAATCTAAATTTTCTTTCTATTTCTCTTTTTTACTGCAGCTGGTAAGAATTTTGTGTCTCTGAAAAGTGAAGAAATTTGTGGGTTGATCTTGGCAAGTGTTATCTCCACTGTCTTCATCAGTATTGCTGTCTATTCTCTATCAGCCCAGAACAAATCCAGAACTTACCAAGGTGCAAAATATTAATGATTTGTCAGTGATTATCTGATAAATATTTTCTTAAGATGCCATCCCTAATGTTCCTGCAAAAAGTCCTAACTTCTGCTCTCAGCCTTCCTGTTCCATTTCCATCTCCAATTCCAATCTAGATAATTCCCTATTGTCTGGTTCAACATGGAATGATGTTATAAGCAAGGCTGGGGGTAAGGTTATCTGGTGTTTTACATGACTGACTAGGAATGTAATCAAGAGTCTTCCTGACTGTCTCCATCAGTAGCAGAATTAGGATCCGTGCACGGAAGCAATCACTAATAAGCAGTGAACTCAGGCACTGCTTAACTAGGAAGAAGAAAGGAAGAAAATAAAATACTGATAAGTTTGGATGATGATCAATAGGAAGAGGTTTGCATTTGGCCAACTGTGCCTGTATCTTCTTTTTAAAGAAACCCTCCATGTAGATTCCTTACCCTACATTTCCACAAACTTTGGACTTTCCTTTCCTATTTGATAAACATGCAGTCCACCCTATTGTTGAATCTGCTTGTGCCACTCTTTCAGGCAATGCTTTCAAAGACATAACACCAGCCTGTGGAACAGAATTCTCTAATTTTCCCTTCTTTATCTTAAATTACTACTAGAAACATTTTCTACTCATTGACTCTGTCAAACGCTTCAAAATTTTTATAGAACCATATAACTATATAACATTGCAGCACAGAAACGGGCCCCTTTGGCTCTTCTAGTCTGTGCCCAAACATTTTTTTTTGCCTAGTCCTACTGACCTGCACCCAATCCATAGCCCTCCATATCTCCCCCATCCATGTATCTGTCCAAATACTTCCTAAATGTTAAAATTGAGCCCATTTTCACCACTTCAACTGGCAGCATGTTCCACATACCCACCACTCTCTGTGTGAAGAAGTTCCCTCTCATCTTCCCCTTGAACTTTTCCCCTTTCACTCTTAACTTATCTCACCTACCCTCAGTGGAAAAACTCTATCTACATTTACTCTGTCCATCCCCTTCATAATTCTATATACCTCTATTAAATCTCCCTTCATTCTTCTACGCTCCAGGAAATAAAGTCCTAACCTGTTTAACCTTTCCCTGTAACTCAGCTCCTGAAGTCCAGGCAAAATCCTAATAAATCTTCTCTGCACTCTTTCAATCTTATTGATATCTTTCCTGTAGTTAGGTGACCAAAACTGCACACAATACTCCAAATTTGGCCTCACTAATGTCTTACACACTGTTACCATAACATCCAAACTCCTATACCAATACTTTCTTATGAAGGCCAATATGCCAAAAGCTCTCTTTCCAACCTTACCCACCTATGATGCCTCTTTCAGGGAATTATGTATCCATATTCCCAGATCCCTCTGTTCTATCACACTCCTCAGTGCCCTACCATTTGCCATGTATGTCCTTTCTTGGTTGGTCTTTCCAAAATGCAAAGCCCCACACTTGTCTGCATTAAACTCCATCTGCCATTTTGCAGCCCATTTTTCCATCTAGTCCAGATCTCTCAGCAAGCTTTGAAAACCTTCTTTGCTCCTCATTAAACTTCTGAAGTTTTGTTGCTTGGTTGAAAGCAATTCCAGATGTTCTTGTCTCTCCACATGACTGAAGTCCTTATTAATGGTAAAATTCCAGTAAATCTCTCCCCCTCTCCAGAATGTTGACATCTTCCCAATGGTAGTATTTAGAATTACACCCAAATCCCAATTAGGTTTATTGAGCTACAATATTCTTGTACTTGTATTCCATGTATCTATTTATCATGCAAAGGATTCCATTTGTTTTTAATATCTATGTACTCTTCCTTTGAACAGCCTCTGACAGGCACCCACTGATGCGCAATGATGTCAATGAAACTCTGTATTCGGTAAGTCTCTCATGCAAAACACATGCATTCAATGCAGTCATCTCAATTACTGAGTAAGTGTAAAAATCAAATGGTTCCTTTCAGGGGTAAATTCTGTAATAGCCTCTGAATTGTGAATCCAAATCAAAACATTTTAGTTACATTCAGTTACGTTAGAATTCTGACTAGAGCAGTGAACTAAGGTTCATGGAATCCTTATTGTTCACTTCTTCATGCTAGTGGACCTGAGCTGGTCATCCTGAGAACAACACCTCAGATCTACACTAGATTATCTCCTCCTAATCCTGAAGTGGGTTTTGAACCATCTGCAAAGAAGGGAGCATGAACTTGTTATGAACCAAGCTAGCAATTATTGGAAATGGTGGCCCCAGGTAAAGGTTGGAGTTTGTTTCTGCCCCTTCTTGCATCATTCCAGACAAATTAAGGAGCTAACATAAACACCCACTTCAGTAACTGCCCCCAGTCAATTATCTTTTGGGACATTTCTCCTCCTGTGTTCTGAATGACTGGCACTCTTCACAAAGGCAGCAGAGCTGGTCAGCTTTAGATGCACACTGGCACGCACTTCCACCAGCCAAGATCAAGTTCATGGAAAAAAATCAAATAGATTGAAAAGATTACAGAAGTTTGTAATAGATAACAGATTTGAAATCAATAGATTACTAGCAGTTTATGGTGCTTATTGAAATGAACATTGCAATTGATCATAAATGTTTCCTTGTGTTAGCATCTCAACAACGAGGGGAAGTCCACCTACAGCGAACTCGGCAAAAAGCGCCAGCGGTGAACAATGGAGGAGCTTTCCAAGCAACTTCTTGAAAACCAGATTCCTTCTATTTTCTGCAACATTGAGATCCCAGAATATCAAGATTGGCCTCGCTTACCAGCAAACTTTGGAAATTCAATGCTTTAGTGTTAATGTCACTTTACCTTCAAGGACTGTAACTTACAAGTAGAAAGAGCAACAAATTATTCTTAAATATAAATATCTTTATTCCTTTAGATCTTTACAAGTCCTTTTTCTATGTTTTATTCATGTTTGGCCCACTTCTGGATGGCAGGGTGAATTCTTTGGAGGATTATTATGCCCGTCTCTTAGAGAAAGCCATTTTATGTCCTGATTTGTACTGTCACAGGAGTCTAAAGAAAAGAGTGGGAGGCTCAATGAGTTGATATCCCTTGATATTGTAGAACTTCTTCCACTTGTTATCTTTGGTTTTCAAAATAAACAGATTGATGTGTTATTGTAAAATATTAACAATTTGGAGTTTTTTGGATTTAATAAAATGGTGATATTTGATTTTCATCTGTCAACTGGTATTTTTTTATGGCATTTGTGTTTTCTTTAAAAAATGCTCATACTCATCTAAGGCCATTGGAAACATTAGCTGGAGTTCAAAATGGCACTAATGAGCAAGATGAGGCCTACTCTCCATTTTCCCTCTCTTCCCCATCACTCTGTTTTTGTTCCTCCAGATCTCCATCCCCTTCCCTCTCCATTCATAGAGCCAACCCCACTCGCCTTTTTTGCTAGTGTGCCCTCCCTCCCTTATTCACCTATTACCTCCTGGCTGTGGGCTTGTGCTCCTCCCCTGCCCCACCCCCCTCCATCATTTTGTTCGGGAGCCTGCTCAAGCCCGAAATATTAGTTAGGAATCTTTTAGATATTTAAAGAACATTGTTTGACCTGCTGAATTTCTCCAGCATTGTGTTTTTACTTGAATCACAGTGTCTGCAGACTTTCATGTTTTTCTCCTGTGATGCAAGTTATGTTCATAGAAATCTTGCCAATCATTCAGATATGGGATTGCAAACTCATCACAAGGTCACATCGAATATGCAGTCGTTTAATTAATTTTGGGAGGTCAAATGTAAGAGGAAAGTGTACAGTACATGGCAAGACCCTTGAGAGCATTGATGTATTGGGGTGCAAGTCAACAGGTTGGTGAAATTGGTAAACCAGTTGATTGGGTGGTTAAAAAAAAGATATATGATATGCTTACCTTCACTGGTCAGGGCATATAAATATTGGCAAAATTTTATTTCAGCTGTGTAAAATGTTGGCAGGTTACATTTACAGCATTGTGTGCACTTTTGGAAAGATGTGGAGGCTTCAGAGAGGGGGCTGAAGGTGTTCACCAGATGTTGACTGCATTGGAGTGTATCAGCTATAAGGACAAACTTAGATTGTTTAGGCTGGAACATCAGATGCTGAGGAGTGATCTGTTAGAAGTATATAAAATTAGAAGAGGCGTTGATAGGGTATACAGAGTCCTTTTCTCAGCTTTGGAATGTCAAATTCTAGAGCGCAGAGGTTTAAGGTAATTGTGGGAAAGTTGAAAGGAGAATTATGAGGCAGTTTTTTAAACTGAGTGCCAGGAACATGCTTCCTGAAGAAGTGGTGAAAGCAGACATGATGCTAAAGTTTACAAAGCATTTAGACAGATATATGATGCAGGCAGGGAACAGAGGCAGATGGAGATTAGTTTAGATCAGCCTCATGGTCTGAACAGACATATGGGACAGAAGGGCCTATTTTTTGATGAGCTATTCTGTGTTCCATGTTCCAATGGTTTGTATCTAATTATACAGAGAAGGGAAGTTTGGAGAAAATCAGGTAAAGGAAACAAGCTGAAAACTATCTGCTGGAGAAACTCAGTCAGGTGAGCAGAATCAGTAGGAGAAAAGAAATGATCACCATTTTGGATTGGAAATCTTCATCAGATCAATCTTGGTGAACAGGTCTGACCTGAAACATTTTGCACCCACTGATGCGACTCAACCAACTGAGTTTCTCCAGCAATCTGGAATCTCTTGAATGCCTTCAGAATGCAGGTGTTGTGCAATGACTTTGGAGAGGATTCTGAGTGTGAGGTAAGCTCTGGGTTCAGGGCTTGGATCAGGAAATAAAGTTCAGAAGATCTGAATGTTGTCAGGGGAAGGAAGGTCATGTCAGCAGTGGGTGAACAGGATGCCTCAACCTTAGAGATATAAATGCCTGTGATGCCTCAAGCCCTGCCTTGGTAGTAGCTGAGACTGCAAAGGACAAGGAGATTGTCAAAAACAGGCTGGATCATTAAAAACATAAACCTTGTGTGCAGCAGTGGAATTATTTTTCTGCCTTGTTACTGGATCTGATCTCAGTCACTTCTCAATAACAAAACAAATGATGTCACTCCTGACATTTAGGAACATTGTTCAAAAACAATAATAGTGATTTTAACCCTTTCACCCTTTAATAGTCGTGGAAATTACATGTTCTTGGACATCTACAAACACTATTTCAGTTCTCGAGTTGCTAAAGATAATGATTTGAAGGTCAGTAAATATTGTAACTCCTGGATTATTCCCAGAGTACGCTGGTAATTGGTTATTTCCTCCCCTTCAGGTGTTCGGTCTGGTCTATCTGTGATTTCAATGCCAGTGAATGACCCTTGGAGTGCGCATGCCAAATTCAGCTGTCACACAGCATTTCTATTCTGAGTGTGCTATGAATAGACATCATCGTATCTACACCCTGAGAGCAAATACTGTACTTGCTGTACCTGGAAACTATGAGCAGTCATAACAGCTTGCCTTTGATAATGGTTGACAACGTCAGGCTGTTTTCAAACTGTCAGGATAAACAGTTTCCTCAGTCAAACATTTCAATGGAATTGCATTTTATCCTGCAAGTATCACAACTTTAAACAACATTTGGGTGTCTCTGTTTACAGTAACACAGACCACAAACCTCACAGACTGTCACACAGGGCCTCATAAGTGTCAGAGTCCATGAGTGAATGGGTGGCAGGGTGATAAAGTGAGGGTGAATAGGTCAGTGATTACAGCAGTGAGTGTGTCAGGGAGTTGGAGTGCAAACTGTTCATGAGCATACTGTGTGTCACTGAGTGTATCGGTCAGTGAGTGGGGATGGCAGTGTGCATTATGGTAAGTAGATGTGTATCATTGCATGGCCTACAGCTCTTGGGATAAAGCCCTCCTGCCCCCACAGCTCAATCACACAGCCCCCTCTGATTTTTGCAGTAGACCTCTACCAAAAACATGGCTTCCCCTCCAACATTATCAACTCAGCCCTTACCTGCATCTCCTCCATTCGCACTCATCTGCCCTGGTGCCCTCAACAAAAACAGGATTCCCCTTCTCCTCACCTACTAACCCGCCTGCATCCACATCCAACACATTATCTTCCATAATTTCCATCGCCTACAACATGATGTTACCACCAGACACATCTTCCCCTCTCCTCCCCTTTCCACCTACTGTAAGGATTGCTCCCTCTGTGACTTCCTCATCCATTATCCCTTCCCATTAATCGTGCCCTTGGCACCTTCTCCTGTGGCTACAGGAAGTTCAACACTCGTGCCTACATCTCCTCCCTCACCAACATTCAGGGTTCTAAACAGACCTTTCAAGTGAAGCCACATTTCACTTGTGTATCAACGGGAGTGATCTGCAGCAACTGGTGCTCCCATTGTGGCCTTCTCTACATCGTAGAGACTAGATGCAGACTGGGAGATTGCTTTGCCGAGCACCTTCACTCTGTCTGCATCAGTGACAGGGATCTCCCAGTGGCTAAACATTTCCATTCTGCTCCCCACTCCCACGCTGACATGTCTATTTGTGGCCTCATGTACTGTCAATCATAAGTAGGTGGAGAAACACCTAATTTTCTGTCTGGGAACACTTCATCCAGATGGATTTAACATTGACTTCTCCAGTTTCTGCTTGCCTACTCACCGTTCTCCTTCTCTTCCCAATCCCTCCGTATTCTTTCCTCCAGCTCGCCTCTCCATTCACAGAGCCACCCCCCTCCCCTTGTTGGCTGGTCTGCCCTCCCTCCCACCTATTACCTCTGGCCAATGGGACTGTTCCTCTCCCCCCTGCCCCTTACCCCCACCGTTTTGTTTGCGTGACTGGCTTAATTTTGTTCATAAAGGGCTCAAGCCCAAAACATTGGTTAGGTATCTTTAGTTTTGCTACATAAAGTACACAGTTTGACCTGCTGAGTTTCTCGGGAATTGTGTTTTTCACCAGCTCACTGCTAAATGCTCTCCTAGCTCAATCATATAGGCGCTCTTTGAGATAGCATCTTTCTCCCTCCCTCAAGCTCACTGAATAGGTGCTCCCAGCTTACAGGCAAAAAGCTTCATAGTCCCTGCAACAGACAGAGATCATTAATTGCAGAAAAACAGCACAAGGTGAAACCACTTCCGTCTGCCAGAGTGAGGTGACGTGACTGATAGCCTTATTGGGACAACTTGCAAAGCTCCGAGATCAGAAACCACACCACAGCTTGATGGCTGCTCTGAGCAAAAGGCAGCAGCCCACCTACATCAAATCAACAGAGCAATTTGTCATCTTGGAAAATGATTAACCCATTGTTAACTCAGTATTCAGTTTATAAAGAAAGGAACTAGTCTGATAAATCACCTCAAACTCATGGAATTCTTAATTGGAGAGTGTAAATAGAGAGAGCTTTTACTCTCCATCTTGGACTTTGCTAGCCCTGCCTGGGAGTGTTTGATAGGATGGAAGGAGGGAGAACTTGTCTGTCTAACTATGCTAGACCTGTCCTGAGCTTACTTGATGGATCTCTGTATGGAGTGACTCTAACCTAATGTGTTGACTTCCATGTTACGCTGGATTCATAGAGTCAAACAAGGTGGAAACCTACCCGCGCCAACCAAAACTACACACTACACTATCTACATCAGACCCACCTGCCTGAGTTTGGCCAATTTCCCTCTAAATTAATAGTTTTCAAACATTTTCTTTCCACTCACAGACCACTTTAAGCAATCCCTATGCCATGGGTGCTCTGTGTTTAGTAAGGGATTACTTAAGGTGGTCTGTGAGTGGGGAAAAAAAAGGTTGAGAACCATTGCTCTAGACCCAATTGTTATTGAAATATTTTGCTTGAGAAAAATTATCCTTGGCCCATTTCCTTTGGAGTTATGAAACCATTCACATAATGAGTCAATGAGGTACAATTAAAACAGTGTTTTCAAATGTTTTTTTTGCACTCAGAAACCCCCTTAAGTAATCCCTTACTAATCACAGAGCACTTATGGCATAAGCATTACTTAAGGGGGTTTGCGAGTGCAAAGAAAACGTTTGAAAACCTTTTTGTCCAAATATTTTCTTAACCCTTTGGACTCCAGCCATTTATAATCTTTTATAATATATACTCTGGTCTGAGTCCATGGGTAAGCTTTTACGGTCCTAACACCAGCTGGTGGTTGGGTATAAAACCAGATTTGGAAAACTGGAACATGCAATATATGCGCTTGTTGGTAGTACACGGAATCCAACGTTCAACTACCATTGTACGAGGGAGGGTCCTGCACCCCTGGTCACTAAGAGGAACAAGATGAACCAAAACAAACTTTCCCTTCTCCATTCCTGTGGCATTCAGTTGAGGTTGCATTGTGTGTAATGTTTCAATGTTTTTCCCTTTCCCTGTCAATGCAGAAGTCACTAATCTGTCAATATTCAGGAAGAATAAGGTTCCAAGCAAGATGTGCCAACCGCAATCCTGGATGAGCTTGGGACGAAATTATCTGAAAACTGAGAACTTTCAAAGTACATAACAATCTTAAACTACGGCCTTGACTTTCACTCTTTGCTTGGGTAATACTGGCAATAGAGGATGTCCAAAAGGGAGTCACTAGTCTAACTTCTAGGATGGGAAGGTTGTCCTTTTATGAACAGCAGGGAAATTACATCACTCTTCTTTGGAGTGTAGAAAAACAGAACACAGAATATAGATAGTATACTAGAACGCTTCGTTGTCTCCACTCCATCCTCAACATTCATTGGAGCGACTTCATCACCAACATCGAAGTACTTGAGATGGCAGAGGCCTACAGCATCGAATCCACGTTGCTGAAGATCCAACTGCGCTGGGTAGGTCACGGCCCCAGAATGGAGGACCATCGCCTTCCCAAGATGGTGCTTTATGGCGAGCTCTCCACTGGCCACCGAGACAGAGGTGCACCAAAGAAGAGGTACAAGGACTGCCTAAAGAAATCTCTTGGTGCCTGCCACATTGACCACCGCCAGAGGGTTGATATCACCTCAAACCGTGCATCTTGATGCCTCACAGTTCGGCGGGGAGCAACCTCCTTTGAAGAAGACCGCAGAGCCCACCTCACTGACAAAAGACAAAGGAGGAAAAACCCAACACCCAACCCCAACCAACCAATTTTCCCTTGCAACCACTGTAACCGTGTCTGCCTGTCCCGCATCAGATTTGTCAGCCACAAACGAGCCTGCAGCTGACGTGGACATTACCCCTCCATAAATCCTCGTTCGTGAAGCCAAGCCAAAGAAAAGAAAGGCCCTTCAGCCCTCAATGTTGTGCTGACCAATATATTCTTGCCAAAAATTTACTAAACCTTTCCTACCTTGGAACCCTCTATTTTTCTTTCATCCATGTGCTTGTGTAAGAGTCTCTTAAATACCTTATTGATGCATCTCAGAATCTTGTAGTCCTCTATTAAGTCACCTCTCATCCTTCTTCGCTCCAAAGAGAAAAGTCCTAGCTCTGCTAGCCTTGCCTCATAAGACTTATTTTTGAATCTAGGCAAAATCCTAGTAAATCTCCACAGCGTTCACATCCTTCCTATAATGAGGTGACCAAAACAGAACACAATTCTCTAAGTGTGGTCTCACCAGAGATATGTGGAGTTGCAACATGACCTCTCGACTCTTGAACTCAATCTCCCAACTAATGAAGCCCAGCATCCCATTGGCCTTCTTAATTATCCTATCAATCTGTGTGGCAACCTTAAGAGATCAATGGATTTGACCCCCAATGTCCCCCATTCCTCCACACTGTTAATTATCCGCCCATTAACCCAGCCTTCTGATTTGACCTTCCAAAATGTGTCACCTTACACTTATCCAGACAGAACTCCATCTGCCACTTTTCCACCCAATTCTGCATCCTGTCTGTATCCTTTTGTAACCTACAACAACCTTCAGCACTATCCACAACTCCTCCAATCTTCATATTATCCACAAACGTACTGATCCATCTTTCTGCTTCTTCATCTAGATCATTCATAAAAATCACAAAGAGCAGTGGTCCCAGAACAGATCCTTATAGTTCTACACTAGTCACTGATCTCCAGGCAGAAAACTTTCTGTCCAATACCACTCTCTATTTTCTACAGGCAAGCCAGTTGTTAATCCACACAGCCAAGGTTGCATGGCTCATAATTTTCCGAATGAGTGTCTCATGGGGGACCTTGTCAAATGCCTTACTAAAATCCATATATTTCACATCTACTACCCTACCTTCACCAATTTATTTTGCAACATCCTCATAAAACTCAATTACACTCATGAGGCACAATGTTCCCCTCATAAAGCTGTGCTGTCTAGCCCTGAGAATACTGTACTTCTCCAAATGCTCATAAATTGAATGCTGAAAGGCCTGGGCAGAGAAGATATGCCAAGGTTGTTTCCTATGGTAGGGAAGTCTTGGACAAGTGGGTACAATTTCAGGATAAAAGGGCATCAATTTAAAACACAGCTATGGAGAAATTTCTTGAATCAGAAGGTTATGAGTCTGTGGAATTTATTGCCACAGATGGCAGTGGAAGTGAGGTCATTGCCCTTACTTAAGGCAAAGATTGACAGGTATTTGATTAGTCAGGGCATCAAAGGATATGAGGAGAAGACCAGAGAGTGCGGCTGAGTGGGAGGATAAATGAAATGGCAGAAGAGAGTCGATGGGCCATCTGCTCCTATCTCTTGTAATCCCTGGGCTACGAGTGTCCCTGAACACCATAATTCAGAGTAATGACAACAAGACAAAAAGCTTCTGCTGTCTCTCTGATGGTTTGAGGGATGCTTCCACAGAAGCCTGCAAGGACTGGATAACCTGCAGAGCAGATACAATGTGCATGCAGTGAAGTGGAAACTATCAGGATCAGGATTCAGTGAACTGGCTTGCCCTGAATGATTCCGAGTTTCATGACCGTATCCAACAGAAGAGTAGAGACTGCCCTGTCACTGTTCATACATGGGGGTCCCTGATGGATCAGAAGGTAATGCACTTACCATATATGTTGGTGTATAAGATGGAATGAACCTTAAAAATGTTACCCCAAAAACAGGAGTCGTCTTTCCACCAAGGATAAAATCCAAACCTTAATATCGTGTGCTTTAGGGTATCCCCCATGGCAATGGAGAACAGCATAAAACAGTCCTATCAATAAATATTTTTCTATTAAAATTTATGTTTGGGAATCTGGGTTAATAGTAATATTATATTAAAATTATAAAAACCTATTCTTAACCAGTCAAACATACTAAACTAAACTAACAAAACAAATGCTATTTGCAATAGCAGATGTTTGTTCTTGTAAAAGAACCAACGTTTATGTGACATCTCTAGTGTTTTTTATTACACCAGCTAGGAACATTTGATGCATATTATGGTCAGTAATTGACAGTATTTTGCCATTACAGTACTTGAAATTAATTAACTAAATTTTAAATAACCAAGATTGTATTGCTTAGTAATGTGCTTACCAGCATCACTCCATTGGTCAGTGGGATAGTTGGTAAAAGACTACTGGGGCAGTAAGCTCACAGCGATAGGTTCCAGACTTAGGGCAGTCTTATTAGTGAGTACAGCTCAAAACCTACATTTTAAGTGGAAATTCTGGGGGTTGTCTATATGTCTTGTGGCTTTATATGCTGACATATATTGTATTTCCTTTCCTGGTCTAAGCCAACAGGTCTCCAAGTTTGACACCATGTCAAGCTTCTGCCCAATACTGAACCCAAGATATCAACAAATTGACGTCCATGGATTCTACGAGGAGAAGGCTGCAGTTACTCTTGTGGTAGAAATGCATCACTCGACACTTAAATAACCACTCAACAATAAACACAATTTACAGTTGGTTCTTTATTAAAATTATAAAACTTTGAGGAAATGACTGAATGAATCTGTCACTGATACCTAGAAAAACAAAAATATATCTTGATATGTAATCTAATGAAAGAGAAATACTCTTGAATAAAGGGCATGAAGGTCATATTAAGAAGCTGGGTACAATAACAACATTGGAGATTGTGGTGCACTATTAGACAGAATCAGACATACACAAGGTAAAGACTGTACAACAGGCTTTAATCCACAAAGACTTCCACAGAGCCAGGCTGGCTGTGGCTGCAGCAACTCTGTGTGAGGCCTCGGGAGGCCGGCGCAGGCTTATATCCTGGAGGGTGATTGACACCTGACTGGGTGGGGCTTGATCCATTCAGGCTGACTGATTGATAGCCAGCCAGGTGCTGTCCTGTCTTACACTCCTGCAGGTACAGAGGTTGCCCCCTGCAATAGCCCGGTGGTATACCACCACAGAGATTCTAATTAGGCTCAGGCTTGATCTGAACTCATGATGAAAACAATGAACTTGAGAGAGCCAAAACAATGCTGTTAATGAAAAAAACAAAATGGAATCCTTTCTTTACAAAGGGAGCACAAAGCAAGGAAGTAATACTAAACTGTTATAAAACATTTTTAACGTTTTGTTTAATTTAGACATGAAGCACATTAACAGGCAGGCCTCAACTGCATCCAATTCTCATCACCGCACTGAAGCCTCAGAGAGGGCCTGGAGGAGTTTACAGGAATGTTGGTAAGGATGGGGGGGGGGGGGGAGGGTGGGCTTCAGGAAGCTGGTGAATGAGAGTATTAGGGATTGTGATAGGAATGTGATTTTGTGGTCAGGTCTTTAATTGCAAGATCTACATGCATAATGGCAGGAAAATGGGAACAAAAGATCAGATGGCAGGGAGCTTGCTATGGATAATGCAGTTCAAACATCATTATATCTTCAAAAAACAAGGTAAATAAAAATTATTGGAGCTGGATTTGTCAGGGTTGATAAAGAGGAAATAAGGTGAAAGTAGAGAGGGAGGTTTTGGGCCTATGTAGGAAGAAGAGCAGAGGGAAAGGGAAATTGGGGGAAAGAAGGTATTCGGAGTGTATAAATGCAGTGAAGGGCATGGTTTCAGTGTGAGGAGCAAAGAAAAAGAGATTCCATTTCTTTGTCTTTGTTGTCAATGTCTTTGCAGTTTGTCATAAACGTCTCGTTGTCCACTTTTGATTGGCTGAAAAACATAAATGGCAAATCAGAAAAGGGAATCAACTTGAGAGACAACATTCTGAACAAAAAACAACAATGTTTAGAAATGTGGCAACGTGAGAGTGTGTTGGAGGAGCGGAGGAGAGGGGAGTGCTCTTGATGGAGAGGTCAAGGAAGGGGAAGGAAAGGTGAGAGAAGGAGTGGACATGACCAAAGGGGAAGGAGGGGAGAGAAAGAGGAAGATATGGAGGAGCAGGGATTAGGAGGGATGGTTAAAGAAAGGGTGGGGAAGTTTAAGGAAAGGACAAGAAGGGGATATGAGGAGAATGAAGAGCAAAGAGCAGAAGAAAAAATGCTGGGAAGACAGGTAAAGGGGAGCAAATGACAAGGTCAGACTCATGGAACATTTCAACATAAAGACACCATTCACCCCATCATGTCAGTGCTAGTATTTTAGAAGAGCAATCTAGTTAATCCCATGATGCCTTTCATCCCCCAAATCCCTGCAAATGTTTTCTCTGAATTTCTATTTGAAGATTTCAATTACATTGATATGAGCCAACATCAAGCAATCTCTGGTATAATGGAGGAAAGTGGTGGCTGGCTCATGCAAAGTAAGATACCACAAATAGCAATGAGGTAATCACCAGTTCATCTCTTCTAATTATTTTTCTTGGAGGATAAATAGCAAGCGCACCCCTGCTCCTTTTTAGATTATTACCATGGGATCTGTTTGACCCACCTGAGTGGGCAGATGGGCCCTCATCTGAAATTCTGCACTTTTAATCGGTACAAGTCCTCCAAGATAGGACTCCCATAGTACTGCACACCCAAGAGAGCTGTGCTCCCTCAGTGGTCTCCTAATTGTGCAAACTCCTCCAGTGCTACCTCCCACCACTTCTCCCATTCTCCCCTCCCCTACTCCAAAGCACAGATCTCCTTCAGGACTGCTACTCCAAAAGTTTAATGCTCCTTTCAGTTGTGCCCTTCAGATAGTAGAGAGATCATTACTGCCTGACACTCTAGCATTAGCTCAGACCTGCCCACCAGTAGTGCAATGTCAGCCAGGACCTTCAGTCACAGGAGCAGGGGCTTGAACCCAAGCCTTCTAGCTCAGAAGTGAGAGTGCAAGTCTCTGAACCACAGATACTGCTCCACCCACTAAAACCCTGGGTTGGAATAGGTTTGACCAGGAGTGGTAGAGGAACCTTGTGGAAGGAGCTGTAGGGTAACATGAGGTGCAGGGTTTCACAGGACAAGTCTTGAAGCCAGCATCCTCAAATGGAGATGATAAATAACCAGGAGCACTGATGGACGATAACATCACTTGAAAGACTTTACCGCATATTCAGTTTGATGCGCTGGGGTCATGTGTGGAGGACGATGTGGCGGAAAGTCATTGTCAAGTTGGCGGAAATCTGGAAGAGAAAGCAGAAGAATTTTAAAGACAGGGAGGCAGTACCTGTAGTAGCAAGAACAAATGTTCTATCAAAACTCTCCCAGAACAACAATTACATAGTTAAGGAATGAAACATGAAACCTTGCAGATTCTGTGATTGTAGTAAAAGCACAGAAAAGCTGGAGGAACTTAACATGTTTCATAGCGTCCATAGGAGACAGCAATGTATTGCATGAAAGGCTGCAGATGCTATGATTGTAGTAAAAAAAAATTGCAGTAGAAGAGTCATGTAATAAACCAGAAAATATGATATTACATGAAATTTCCTTTGGTCTACCAGACAAAGATTCGCCATCAGCAGAAATTGCCTGGCACCCCTTGCAGTTAGAAAAAGAGAAGCAAAAGAGTTTCCCCAGAGTCACTGAGTGTCCATGGATTTGCCTCGCAGCCTCCTTAGCCACACAGCCAGGATTGTATTATCTTGAGGAAGTGCTCAGGTCCGAAACGTTGGTAATATATCTTTGCCTCCTATAGACACTATGAGACTTGCTGAGTTTCTCTAACATTTTCATGCTTTTACGACATAGTTCGGATACAGGTTAAGACACTCTCTTCATTATCCCATGAGACATTGCCAGGACAAGAACACATTTAGATACTTTCTCTCCCAATGCACCATTAGATACCATGTGAAGCTCCCAACTACATTGTCCTGTAAATACATTACATATTTGCCTTGAAATCAGACTTTGTTGCACCTTATATCCATTGAGCATATTTATCCTGTTTGTATTAATTTCCAATGGAAATTCCCACTGAATGCAAATTTAATTAGGTTTTCCAAATGATTATTAATTTAATTTAATTTAATAGTGTATTTCCTCTCATGTTCTCAGCATCATTCACACATATGATAACATCATCAACTCTTTTCAGCCTTACAGGTAGAAGGTGGACCAATAGAGCACACTCTAGAGCCTAAGCTCCTTTATCAACATGTTATAAGGAGCAAGGAGCTGTGTTCCCACTAATCTACGATACTGCTATTTGCTTCTATCATGTTCAAGCTCTTGAGATTTTAACTTCTGTTGAATATTTAAGTCTTGACATTTTTTTTCTGAAACTATCCAAACTACAAAGTAGCTTTTGATAATTTGAACAAATAACTTCATGGCAGTTTTAATGAATGAGGATACTGTGGTTTGTTATGTTTTGTTCTCTGAGTATTGACTACATAGCTTGGGTGGGAGATCAGTCGGGGTGGAGGTAGGAGATATCTCAATGCTGTGATGACCTCTTCCTGAACTTGAATTGTGAGCCAATGTTCGACAACAGCTTGGGACCTTGTGTGGACACAGTTGTTGGACAAAGCCGATTACAATGAAGTTCTCCACCCACCCCCCCCCAACCCCATTTTGTTTCATAGTGATCATTTCCAGTGTACAGTCAGTGTGGGAAGTTGATGTTGGGCATGACAAAGGTTGGACCGGCTGCAACAAATTGGGAGAAAAACACACAGGCAATTAGTTGGAATATAAATTTCATCAATGTGGCAGACTGTCTCTCTGATTAGCTATTGGAGATGACTATCATTTAGCCCTCCAAATATAGGTGAAATCTAATCTCTAGGCAATTGTTTGCTCCATGAAAGTTCAATCAAACATCGGATTTTCACAACCCAGTTGGATTTCTGAGGAATGCAGTTATAAGCCCTGACCTGGAAAAGATGGAAAATGTTTTCCCATAAAGTCATGAAAGAATCACAAGGGTTTTCCCAGCATTCTGGCAACCTCATTGAGATTTTTACTGAGACTGGCGCTGAATTTCAAGTTTCTTTTCAAGTTGTAGAATGCTAAGGAGCTCTGTGAAATTGTGCGCTCTGACTTCCGAATCCTGCAGTGTAGTCTCAACATCGTTATTATTTGAATATCCAATAAAGCAACATCCAACCTTTGGAGGAGGCCCCTCTTTGCTTGGCGAAGTAGTAGACTAGCCCGGACACCAGCAGTGTGAAGAACAGATCACCACAGATGATAGCAATGACCATCCCCGTGCTGAGGTCGATACAGTCACTACAAACTGTGAGAGAGAGAGAGAGAGAGGCAGTTCAACATTCAGAACGTACAAAGTAGTAAAAATATATCTTGTGCTTGCAGGTTTTAATTACTCTCCAGATAGGTAGAATCATGTAGAATATATAGAACATATTGTGGGTTCGACATAATTGCAAGTATAATTACGACTTTCAAAAGACATATGGACAGATACATTGATAGGAAGAGTTTAGAGTCTATGGACCAAATGAAGGCAGATAGGACTACCCCAGAATGCCATCTTGGTTGGCAAAGACATGATGGGGCAAAAGGCTTGTTCCAGGTTGTATGCTTGTGTAATTGGTTGGCTGCATTAAGCCTTTGCATGCGCCAGCATTTCATTGGGCTCAGGGTCAGGTAGAGTTCCTGTGCCCTTTCTCCATGCCCTCATTCAGGTGAACACAGAGAGAGGAAAATTAAAGAATACTGGAACATGGCAGCCAGGGTATGACAGGCACTCAGTTCTGACTGTGGATTAAATTGTAATTTTGATCTTTTCAATGTTCATTAAATTAAATGAAAAGCACAAAAATAACAATCCACTGGAGGAATTCAGCAGGCATCAGTGGAAAAGTAAAAATAGGAAAAGAAGGGGTCTGATCCAAAATATCACCCATTCTTTCCCATCCACTGATGCTGCCCAAGACACGGGGTCCTCCAGCAGGTTGCTTATGTGAGGTGATATACCACTAGCCGACTGCAGGGGGCAACCTGTGTACCTGCAGGAAGAGCACCGGAGGACAAGGCAACACCTGGCTGGATGTCAATCTTCCGACCTGAATGGACCAAGCCCCACCCGACTGGCTGCCAATCACCCTCCGGGATATAAGCTACATCCAGCCCCTCGAGGTCAGTCTCAGAGCCAGCACAGCTATTCTCACAGTCATCTCTGTGGAAGTTTGTGTGGAATAAAGCCTGTTGAACAGCCTTTATGTTTTGTGCCTGCTTTTCTGCTCGATAATGCATTATGCTCCAGGTTCCAACCTCTACACTCTTCATGTGTATACCGCTGGAAATGAACTGTGAAGTTCTTCTGTTATTTTTAATTTGTATTTCATATTTCCAACATCTTTCATTTTATTTTGTTTTTCAAGACTTTTAAACTAACACCATTTCTGTCCCCTGCCAGAATTACTGAAATTCTATTTTTTAATTTCATTAATCAAAATGTACCTTTGGCTTGAATGTAGAAGCTGTATTTGGATTGTTCATTTTTACAGTGATATTCACCATTATTTGAATTGGTGAAATCAAATATACTGTATTCATTTTCATGATCACTTTTCAGTACTGTGTCTGGACTCTTATACCACTCATAACTTTTTGATGAATCGAATGGACAAACTAAAATGACTGTGGTCTTTTCAACTCTCACGTTATCTATAAAAGCAAGGAGAGTCATGAATAAGTCTTTGCATAATCAGTAATACTTTCCAAAGTGTCTTCTCGTTAATCAATATATATTTTAAAATCAGGACAGATAATCTAAAGTCTACTTACGTTCGGCTGATGCTGCAACTCCTATGGAGAGAGGAAAGAATAATAACTGGAAACAGAATTTAAAGTCATCAATATTCCTCTATTTTTCAATGAAATGAAATATTCATATTTTACAGATGAATTACTAAATATTCCTGATGTATTGAGGTGGATGTTATATGGATTGGAATGTTGTAGGGATTCAGATGCTGAAGTGGTAAGGACAATGTAGGGGAAGGACACTGTGTGGGGAGGGGTTTGGGATACAGTGGGGGGGGGGATTATGGGTGCACTGGGAATTGGGGTGTGTGGGCCTTGGAGTTGGGGTGGGGTGTGGTGGAATGGGGCTGGGGGAGTGCTGAGAATGGTGGAAGGGTGTGCTGGGGTGGAGGTTTGGTGGGGCTGGAGGTGGGGTGAGAAGGGGAGGGGTGTGAAGACTGGGGATGGGGGTGGGGGTGGTGGGGTCGGTGTGCAGTGGGGAGAAGTTGTGATGGGCCTTGGGTGCGATGGAGGTGGGGGTGGAAGTGTGGTGGGGTGAGGTGTGGTTGGGGTGGAGGTGGGGATGTGATGGGAGTAGGGATGTGGGGTAGGCAGTGACAGATTGTCTACCATCTGGGCTCCTAGACTGAGCTTTAGTAAGGCCCCCAAGCCGACCTTGTCTCCTACCTTATTGCCCCCACCCTTCGTTGAATAGAATAAAGTGTGGCAGAGGAGGAGAAGCAGAATCCTGATGCCCTGGTTGAGGATCTTGACCCCAAATGTCACCTATCCCTCTACCGCTGAGTCGGCTTGGTTCTCTGCTCTGGAAGTAATTGGCCACCAGGCTCCCCACACCCTCTCCCCCATCATTACACACTGTCCCTGTGCTTCGATCCGCAGCCTCCAGGCACAAGCAGAGGCTGTGAGTCAGGTCTCCAACCGGGCTAATGAGCCCCAGCCAGAATCACCCGCCATTTTACAGTGGACATGGTAAACACAGAGTGGGGTGGCACATGACTCCTGAGGGACTGTGGAGACTGCCACCATTCTTGCCCACAGCAGAGGCACCCACTCCAACATGCGGCTACAGCCTGATTCTGACAGCATGGCGGTACTCACCTTACTCCAGGCCCAAGCTGTTGATGGTAACAGACTCCATGGCTACCGTGACCACAGTATTTATTCTCAAGGCAACAGTTGCTACCAATCTCTATTCATGTCATGGGCTAAACGATGTTACCGCCTGCACCCCCCAACATCAACTTTCATTGGCTGTACGTCATACCCTCTGCACAGATGCCAGTGCTTCACCTGTTGGGCAATCAATCAAATCACAAACAGGCCCCCTTACCTTCTGAGCCCCTTGGCTTCAACCTACTCAATCTAATGGGTAATATGCCACTGGGGGTAGTAGTGTGATGCAGTGGGGGTGGATGTGGAGTGTGGTGGGAGCAGGGTGGGGGTGGGGCTGAGGGTGTAGTGAGGACAGGAATGGGAGAGGAATATGCTCCACATGGCAGATACACACGAGGTCATAGCGTGAACATGCAAAACTGGGTCCAAAGTAACAGGAGGTGGATGTGGAGGCCCTTCAGTTCCGCCCTCACACTCATTGTGCCCCCAGCCTCACCATCCCTTCGACACCAGTTCCCCAGAGCCCTTCCTGTCCTTCGGAGGGCCCTGGGGCTGTGAATCAATGAGGTTATCAGCTATACCACTTTCACACCTTCGTGACCATGGTGGGAGCAGCCGGGTGTTGCTTTTCATCTCATCCAAAAGGCAGTACACACTCCCTTAGTGAAGAATCCTTCAATGAAGATCCCTCAGTGAAGATCCCAATGACAGATACCTCAGCATTTCAGTGGACACTCATGAAGAATTCCTCAATGGTCCCCTCAGTAAAGCTCCCTCATTGATGGATCCCTCAATGAAGCTCCCTCAGTAAAGCTCCCTTGTTGAAGGACCCCTCAGTGAAGCTCCTGCAATGAAGGACCCCTCAGAGTAGGACCCCACAGCAGTACCTGGCTGTGTGGAGGACTTGACCTTCAACCTCTGACTTGAAGCTTATTGAGCAACTAGAGGAACAGTCCTTAACAAAATTACATCCATAACCTCGCACCATCTTTTCCTTCAAATCTTCCCCCACTGAGAGGTGAACTCACCCAGCAGCATCAAGATTGCAGCTGCAGCAATCCCAGAGTGAATCCACACCATTACTCCCAGTTCCATAGGGATGGGCCGCACTTGCTCCTCACCACGGCAATTCTGAAAATAAAGAGGAGAGCTGACTCCTCGCCAAGGGCTGTGAATGGCTCTGACAGGTTAGGGAGCCGATGAAGTTTTGGCATTGAACAGGAAATGAGGGAGACAACTGACTTCACACATCGCGGCCTTGACTGCAGATTCTCAAAAGCACCCAGAAAGCCACAAGCTGCATGCAGTTTCCATCCTGATTTCCGAATCACTCACATCAACAATCTGCAACAACAGATCAGAAATAACGGAGCACAGAACAGGCAACTGGTTAAAATCTGATTGAAGAATGGTGTTAGACTTGCAGGAAGGGGCGTAAAGGGGAGTCCAAGGGGAAGGAGTGGATCATAGAAGAGGTAGCAGAGAATGGTACAAGGGAGGAGAGGTGACAGAGTACAGAGTGAGCCCCACATCAGGTATGAAACCAGGTTCAGAGTAACTTGATTATTGGAACAAGAAATGCTTTGAGATCCATTGTAAATCAGGCTTTGCAACCTCAAAAGATATTTTCTAAAGGTATCCTCTCACCTCAGGGGCTATCGGTGGTGCTTCTCTGAAAGCAGCATCATCCCCACTTCAGAGCACATAAACATTTCAAACATAACGCTGCAAATACACAGGACTCAGGGAGAGAGATTGAGTTAATGCTGCAGAATCAGAATCAGAATTTATTGTCATGAACATGTCACTAAATTTGTGGTTTTGCAGTAGCAAATACTGCTATAAAATTACATTTAAAAATAAATAAATTAGTGTTAAAAAAAAGAAAATGAGGTAGTGTCTGCGGTTCATTTTCCTTTCAGACATATTTCCATCCTATCTAAGTACAGTTAGTTCATAAAGATGTTTAAAATTGCAACTTATAACATACTTCTAACAATTCCTGGCACTAATTACAGAACCTTGATCTTAAATGTTAATCCTGTTTCCACCTTCATGAGCCTTCCCCGTTGAGTATTTCTAGTATTTTCAGTTTGCCTTTTGGTTTTCCAACATCAACACTTTATAGTTTTTCAACATTTCAGAGAAAGTTTCTGCCTTCTTCTGAACTCACCTCAGGCTCCATTTACTCTTTGCACCTGTGCTCACTGACCTACATCTATTGAGTCATACAGCATGTAAACAGGACCTTTGGCACAACTTGCCAACCATAACGTCTCACTCACAATAGTTCCACCTGCCTGCATTTGGGCCATATCACTCTAAATCTAACCTATGCATATCCATCCAAATTTTTTTTTAATTTTGCTCAATCACCTCCTCCAGCAGCCAATTCCATGCACTGGCTATGGATTCCCCTACTCTGGGCAAAAGATGCTGAGCATTCACCCGATCTATTTCTCTCATGATTCTGTACACCTCTGTGAGATCACCCCTTATCCTCTTGCACTCCAAGGAATTGAGCTCAACCTCTCCCTATGCCTAAGGCCTCATTGTACCTCAGTTTTAAAATCAACCTCTTTGTTTCTGTGATGATATGTAATTACACCACTAGGTCACCAGGGGTCATCCCAGTGACCTTGTATATAAACCAGTCCAGAGCCACAGTCTAGCCTTCCGGGTTCATCTTGCAGAGACAAGACCTCTTAGTGTACATATTAGTTTATTAAAGCTGTCTTATACTCACACTGCTGGTGTGGTTATTGTCAGTACAGTTTCCACATTCTTCTGTGAACTTGCAGACACATGGGAGACAGCAGATGCTGGAATCTGGAGCAAAAATAAAACAATCTGCTGGAGGAGCAGTATCAATGAGAGAAAAAAAAATGGTCACCGCTTCAGTCAGAAAATGTGATGAAAGGTTCCGATTCAAAACGTCAACCTTTTTTCTCCCACTGATGCTACTCGACCCGCTGAGTTCCTCAAGCAGCTTGCATCTTTTCCCTCTGTGATCTTGTTGCTCTTCTCCACCATATACATGCATGATCCCTGTTCTGTTTCTGTCCTTCTCGAGTTTTATCTCTCCACTCCAACCTCACAGGTCCCTTTCTTCCTCCTCATGCCTGTCACTGCCAAAGCTCTACACTTCCTCGATTTTTCTTTATGTTTTAAAAGAGTTAAAAGCTCAAAACAAACATTTGGTTTTCTCCTTCCTTAACATCTCTTCACTTAGGTGATTATCAAGGTTGACATAAATTTCCTCTTGTAAAACTTTTTCGCTGTTAATGGCCTTACACATTTTTGAACTCATTCTGGGTGATGTTTTATATTTATTGATAGAAAACATCTACAGGGCTGAAAGTTCTCCATCTTAGAAGGCGTCAACATTTGTCTTAAATAAGTCATCAATGTCATTTCAAAATGGTGGTCAAATGTCAGTGTGGTGATACAGCAGGGGGTGCCTCTGTTCCTTTTATAAACACTGCATGGTCTGCATCCCCGCCTAGTGGCAGGAAAATAGTCCTACAGCAATCATTGCAGCTTGCAAGGTCTGAGTTAAAAACTTAGCTTCTGACATCATCCCTAAACTATCATCCACTCACCTTTCGCAGATATGCTCTGGGTTAGTCATTGCCTCCTCTGGGAAAAAGGTGCTGCTGTCCACCCTATCAATGCCTTAATCTTGTTTACATACTCTGTAGCTCATAAGAGAATAATCCTGGCTGGCTCAACATTTTGTCACATGTTCTGCAATCCAGGCAACATCCTGGTAATCTCCTCCGCACTTTTTCAAAACCTGCCACATCCTGTCCATAATGAGGCAACCAGACTGAACACAATACTCTATAAATGTGGCCTCCTCTTGATTGGAGAGACTGGATGCAGACTGGAAGATTGTTTGGTTGAGCACCTTTGTTTTGTCTGATATAATGACTGGGACCTCTCAGTGGCCAACCGTTCCAATGTCCACAGCCTCATGCACGGCCAAACTGAGGCTACCCACAAATTGGAGGGACAACACCATCTGGACACTCTCCAGCCAGATGTCATTAACCAACTTCCCCAGTTTCTGTTTGTTCCCTCCCCTGACTCTTTCTCCCTGTCCTTCTGTTTCCTTTCCTCCAGCTCCCCACACCCTTCCCTCTCCATTTAGAGAGCTACCCCCTCCCCCTATCACTTCTCCTCTGCCCTCCCTGCCGTATCCACTTATGATCTCTTTCCCGTTAGCCAGTGCTCCTCCCCCTACCTTTTTATTGAGGTGCCTGTCTGCTTTTTTGCTCACACATTGACAAAGGGCTCAGGCCCAAAACATTAGCTCCTCTTTACTTCCTATAGATGCTATGTGACCTACTGAGTTTCTCCAGCACTTTCTCCACAATCACAGCATCTACAGGCTTTCCCACTCAGCAACACTTCTCTAAGTGTGGTCTAACTAGAGTTTTATAGAGCTGCCACATTACCTCGTGGCTCTCGAACTCAACTGCCTGACTAATGAAGGCCAGCATGACATTCACCTTTTTAATCACGCACAGCAATCTTGGCAGATCCATGCACTTGGACCCAAGGTTCTTCTGCTTATCGACATGACTACACCAGTAGTTTTCAATCTTTTTTTTCACCCACATACCACTTTAAGTATTCCCTATTTCATAAATGCTCTGTGATTAGTCAGGGGTTGCTTAAGGTGGTATGTGAGTGGGAAGAAAAAGTTTGAAAACTACTGTTTTAATTGTACCTAAATGACTCGTTATGTGCACGGTTTCATAACGCCAAAGGAAACGGGCCAATGACAACTTTTCTTAAGCAAAATATTTTAGTAACAATTGGCTCTAGAACAATGGATCACAATCTTTTTTCCCACCCACACATGACGTTAAGCAATCCTTTACTAATCACAGAGCACCTATGGCATGGAGATTATTTAAAGAGGTATGTGAATGGAAAGAAAAAGTTTGAAAACCACCAATCTACACTTTTAGGAATCCTGCCATTAACCATATACTCCATTTTCAAATTCAATACTCTGCCTTTATGTTTGAAGGTAATGAAATTGTTGAGCCTGTGATGGGTACAAGAGGTAGCATCAATCATTGATGTAGAAGTAGTATTGGAGACTGGTAACAAAGTAAGATTGGAACAGCAACATAGCCTACAAAATGCAGCCATTTCTAGGGCCCATACATGTGTCCATGGCTTCCTCTTGGATCTGGATGAAGTGGGAGAAGTTGTTAATGGCAAGGACAAGTTTTATCAAGCAGAGGAGAGTATTAGTCAAGGGAGGCTGAATGGCTCTAAGGGCCCTGAGAAGTTTATGATGGGGAGCATGAAGATAAGACTGTGGGGGATGAATAACAGGGGTTCTTCAGAGGTGAAGAGTGTGAGTGGTGTCCATGATGTAGGTGGGTAAGGGCTTGGATGAGGGAGACAAAATAACATCTAGATACAATAAAGTGAGTTCAATGGGGCAGGAGCAGGCAGTAACAATGGGTTTGTCAGAGTTATTCTGCTTCTGAATTCTGGGTGGGAGATAGAAGCAGGTGGTGTGAGGTCGATGGACTATCAGGCTAGAGATTGTGGCAGGGTGATTTCCTGAAGTGAGGGGGTCTCTAATGATCTAGGAGATGATACCCTGGTTAGTTGCGTCCTGGACTAGGGGTAGACATGAGGAGTCTGACGTCTGGCCTCCACAGTTCAGAGGTCAGTTCACCAGGCTACAACCTAACCTCTCTTGTCTGTGTGGTTGATAGTGAAGTTGGGGTTCGATATGGAACGAGAGGAGAGCAGCGCATTGGAAGAGGGCTGAAATTAGAGTGAGGAAGAGAAGACCAGGCAGTTAAAGTCCCATCAGAAATAGGAGGTGAAAAAAGCAGGAAGATTGCTGGAGGAGAACAGTAGCGAAACACAAATGCAACAGATTGTTGCAGGGGTGACCAAGAGGAGAACTGTTGGAGATCGTTGTTGAATTCTCCAGCTTCTTATTGTTTGCAGTCTGCTTGGCTTCCACTTAGACCTTGATTTCAGATAGCAGCTATAATGTTTATATCTGCCCTATGTCAGCTGAGATGACAAGGTCTTCTGGTATAAATACTTTCACTGATTGCCTGACCTTGGCAGGTGGTTGAAGCTCTGCTGAATTCAGGCTACTCCTTTGGGAAGTGAAGCTGGTCATATTATAGTGAAATACAAAAAGCTGCCAATTCTGTGGTTGCAGTAAAAACACACAGGAACTCTGCCAGTCTCACAGTGTCAATAGGAGGTAAATATATATTACTGACATTTTGGGCCTGAGCCCTTCTTCAGGGAATAACCAAAGAACAGGAAGATGTCAGAATAAAGACTGAAGACAGTTAGGGGAGGACCAACAAAAGCTGTTGATTGGATATGATGAGGAGAGGTGAAAATTGATTTTGGCTCTGTGAAAGTAGACAGGGAAAAGGGAAGAGAGAAAGAAAGAAAAAGCCAGGGGAGAGATGACAGGGGAAAGAAGAGGGGGTGGCAATGTTTAGCAGAAATTGGAAAAGTCGATCATTTGGTTGTAGGAAGATGAGGTTTTGTTCCTTCCATTCACAATCTGACGGTGCATGAGACCATGGACAGGCATGTCACCAAAGGAATGGGTTGGGGAATTGAAATGGGTGACCCCTGGGAGATCCATGCTGTCACACTGAACAGAGCTGAGGTGCTCAATGAAGTGATTTCCCAGTCTGTGCCCAGTCTCTCCAATGTAAAGGAACACAATGGGAGCACCGGATGCAGTAGATGACTCCCTCCAGATTCACATGTGACGTGATGTTTCACATGAAAGGATTGTTTGGGTGGTGAGGGGGGAGGTGTGGGTGCAAATGGAGTATTTTTATTTTTGTGGGTCATATTGTAGCTCTGCTGCTCAGAATGTAAAATGTATCGCTCCTGTGGCATACAGAATTTTGATGTATGTCACTGATCTTGGAAGGGGATTCTGAACCCATGCCAGGGCCAGACCCAAAATGCCAAAAGCAAATCTAATTTCTAGGCAGTTGTCTGGTCATGGGAATCTTACTGTGCTAAAATGGTCTGTCATGCTTCTTACTTTGTGACCATATTTCAATATCCCAGAAGGTGTAAAAAGCTTAAAGCCTGGGGCATCGGGAGATCCAGAAAGGGGGTCTAAAAGCACGTGCAAGCATCTATATGTGTGTGTATATAGACATGTGAATATAAATATATATATATATATATACAAATGTATATATGTGTGTGTGTGTATATACCGTGAATAGACACACACAATAGCATAATTGTCTGATTCATGACTGCTTGTCATGTAAGTATATTTTAACTTTTGAATTTTACACCGCAAAATCTGTCAGGGAAGTGGAATGGAAACGAGCCTTGCTGTGTTAAGGCTCCGCCTCCCCGGCTCCTGGCGTGGACTTGTTCTCCTGTCGGGACGTTCCAGCGCTCGCCCACCGCCTTCACGTCGACGGACGGACACATTGAACCCAGAGTGTAACAAAAGCAGTGAAGGTGGACCTGCGCCTCAATGTGTTCCCATAATTTGCCGTGGCGCTTGTTCGTAGCGGCGACGCTGGCAGGTGAGTTCGAGGGGCCCTGGGACAGAACCTGGGACTGGAGTCGGAGTGCTGGGGGAAATCTGCTCGTTCTCCCAGACCTGGTCAGTTTTAGGGGGCCCTGCCAGACAAAGGACGTTTCATTAAAACTCGTTTTGGGAGGCGGTGGAATAGATGCCGTGGGCTGGTCGAGAGGGAAGAGAGTTTTAGTTCGATCATTCGCCTTGTTGCACGTTTGGAATGCAAAGTATCAAAAGGAGTGCAGACTCCATTAAAACTTTCTAGATGCAAGTTTGCAGTGAAACGACCTCGGAATATTGATTTGGACATCGGGCCCATTGAAATCTCGATGGCACAATGTTCTCCAGATAAACAGCATTCCAGAGAGAGAAGTCACCTCTCGCTGCCTCAGCAAAGGTCGGGTCTAGGGAATCCGCGCGGGTGGATTTCGAAAGCAGATTAACCTTCATGGCAGAACAGGTTGTGGAGCTGAATGGCCCTAGGGAAAAATCTCTGTGCCTGGCTCCTGTTAAATTACAGTTGTCTGTGAGTTAAACTAGAGCGTAAAATTAAAAAAAAAGAAAGGAGATCATTGAACATCACCCTCCACGCACTTTGTTCTTGGGACGGCTGCGGCGGATTGGAGACCGTCGCCCACCTCTTTGCTGGATGTAGATTCGCAAAGACTGTGGAGAGGGACGTGGGGGGCCACGTTTCAGAGGGACCCCTGACTATTCCCGGAACACACTCTATGAGTCCAATGTCCAGACCTGTTGGAAACTTACTGGTCTGGGAATGCTGTGGACTGGCACTTTCCAGGCTGCAGGAGTACATGCTGAGAGACGCGGACGCTCTGGGGGGAGGAGCACTCTCTGCGGTGACACGTGCTGGCCACTTCGCCGGGGGCATTGCCTACGGGAAAGTATGGGGCTCCTGGTAGCGAAAATCAGCCAATGCACTGTGGGGGAGCTGCCCACGTTTTACCAAGAGCTGGTGTGGGTCTGCGGAATGGTGTCTCTCAGAGAGGGTGGTCCCCGTCCCACAGCCATGGGTGGTGGAGAAGCTCCAGAGGCTAGAGTGGTCCCAGCTGGGCTGAGCCCCAATCAGCCTGGGGTGCTTGTCAGACCCAAAGCCCAATGGATTTTGCGGGAGCTACTCTGGGTAACATGAGCCACCCCACAGCGTTTTGCGCTGTGCCATTCCGAGATGCACTAAACCGGTTCCTGTCTGGGCTGCTCCTATTCACCCTCATCAGTCATCCAGACCCACCAAGTTGGTTTGCTTTACCTCCACCCCACCTCCCAGCATTGGGAGGGGTCCCTAGTGGATGTTCCTGTTGGCAGGAGTCCTCCCCCCATTACACTGGGGACCTGGGATGGAGACTGCTGTGATGAGCAGTGCTATGCAACCACTTCCTGAGTGGGTTAACAGACACCCTGGCCACATGTCACTTCTGCAGCCGGGAGGAGATGGTGTACCGCATCTGTGTGGAGAGGATGAGGTTGCAGACCCTCTTCACCTACCTGAAGGGGCCTGCTCCTCAAATTCTGGCTGCACTTCAGCCCTGCGCTCCTGATCTATGGCCACCCGGTGCAGAAGGGGGCCGGGCATTCAGTGGATCTCCTTGTGGAGTTGCTGTTGGGGTTAACAAAATTGGCGATTCATGGGTCGAGGGGGCAGGCGGTCAAGGATGTGGGGCAGGCTGTCTTTCAGGGTTACATTTGAGCCCGTGTGGTGTTGGAGTGGGAGCACACGGTGTCCATGGGGATGGTGGCCAATTTCAGGGAATGGTGGGCCCTCCAAGGGATTGTTTGTGTATGGTCGATGATGAAAATTGCACTTTAATTTGATGTGTATCACTGTGAAATAGAGACGTGGTCGTAATTACTACTTCTCGTGGTTTTGTTGCCACATGTTTATGGTGGTTTTTGGTTTTGTGTTTGTAGTGTTGTAGTTGAATAAAGTTTGTACTTTAAAAAAAAAAGGACAGTTTGGAAACCTCCCATTATCAGGCACTGAGGGGATGCCCTTCAACCAACCAACAGAGGGGCAGAAGAAACAATTAGGTGCTACAGGGCCAGTGATTGAGTATTAAGGCCACAATGTAAAACATGAAATGTACATTGATGAGCTGACTGATGCTATGTAAAAAGTTTCTGAACAGTTTTTCCTGTATTGTATTTGAAAATTACATACTCAATATGACACTATGTAAAAGTTTTGAACCGGTTTTGTAAATAACTTACTTAATAGGACTGAAACTATGAATGTAAAGTCTTGAACAATTTTTCTCTTGCATTTTATATAATTTAGTGCAAATAGTTTATTTTTGAAAAAAAATCTTCCTGACGGGAGGAGGGAGAAGAGGGTGTGGTCTGAGTCTTTTTAGTATTTTGGTTGCCTTCACAATTCCCTGCAGTTCCTTGCTGTCTTGGGCAGAACATTTCTCATTGTGGAAACACAAGCATTTAATTCTTACTTCCAAGCTCATAGAAGAGACATTGAAGTTTGCAGTGGGATTAGGATATTGTCAGGTTATTGTGGAGACCATTTAATCCCAGTCTCACTCTGCCACTACCACACTTGGTTGAGCTTTGCTGTGTGAAATTGAGATTGTTCATTGCCAGGAGGGCAGAGACATTGTTCAGTCCTGGGGTTACCCTTTGGAAAAGTGTATGGGAACACTGGCCAGAGGGAGAGCCACACCCTGTGGTAATGAACAGGAGGACCAGAGCTCCCTGGTCTGATCTCAGCCTGTTAACCCAGAAAATGCTTCATGTTCTGCTGAAGGGTTATCAGAATTGAAACACTAACTGTTTTTCTT
Source organism: Narcine bancroftii (assembly GCF_036971445.1). NCBI lineage: Eukaryota > Metazoa > Chordata > Chondrichthyes > Torpediniformes > Narcinidae > Narcine > Narcine bancroftii. Next base: position 102,592,412 of record NC_091476.1, on the reverse strand, counting down.
TCCACTGGTGCTGCCTGAATGGTTTGAGAATTTCCTGTTTTTATTTCAGACTTCCAGCATCTGTATTTTTTTACATGATATTTTGACTACTGCTAATTTATGGTGGGATTAGACCTTTGGGAAAGGGAACAAAGCTGGTCAGTACTGTGACTGAGAAGAGGTTACATGGGTAAAACTGGGATATGATTCAGTTTGGATGTGCTTGCGGCTGTTGGACAATCTTGTTGATCACAGTTGTGACAGATCTGTCCTGTGACCCACTAAGTTAATTCTATTTATTCTAGTGAGAATAAATGCTGCCAATGGCCTTGTGATCATATACATCCTTGTTTATCTAAATGTGATCCTTGACCTTTTTAAAGCCCATTTTCCCAGAATGGGTGTTAAGCTGGAAAGATATTCCCTTTTGTTGAAAATATGTCATCGAGTAGTACAGCAGCGAAACATGCCCTTCAGACCAACTTGCCCCTACTGACTAAAGCTAGTCCCATTTGCCTGTGTTCGACTCATATCCCTCAACCTTTCTCTCCATGCACCTGTCTAAATGTCTTTTGAATGTAACAATCGTGCCGACCCTCTTACACTTACTATCCCAGCTCGTTCCATATACCCAGAGCCCTTTGTTACTATAGAATATGAATGCCTTATTTTTTGGATGTGCTAGCCGTTTATCTTTTTAAGTTGTTACCCATGAGCTTGCAACTGAAGTTAAGATCTTCTGTCAGACACAAACACCTGGCGAATTCTCCCTGGACAGAACAAGTAGAAAGTGCTGAAGAGACTTTGCCCATTCCACTGAGAATTGGCATTTGGAAGAGGTTTGAAGGGGTGTGTGACCAGTGGGTGTTGCTGTAATCTGATTTAGGCAGAGCATGTTATTTGAGAACAGGGAGTTGTTGCATTAATGCAGAGCAGAATCTGGAGTTCTTCATTGTTTTGGCCACATGGAACTTGAAGTTGTCTTGGGCCAAGAGTGGAACAAACTACACTGTGGAGAAATGGGGGTGGAATGAACCTGATCCCTTGAAAGTTTAAAATCAGTTTGAAGAATTTTAAATGTTTGCACAAACAGGAAGAACATGGATGGATTGAGGCTGTGGAATGGAGGTAGTGACTAGGACAGCCTCCCGGAATGACATATCATTGAAGACAGGTGTTTGGCCACTAAGTAGAAGGAAGGTGGAGAAATGCATTGAGATAACATCTTTTGGGATGTTGATGGTCTTAAAGCAGATCTATTTGAAGTACTGTTCTACTGAAACCAGAGCAAGACCAGGCAAATTGGTCCCCGGATCTACTCTTGGCCTCCATTTTCCAGCTGAACCCCATGGTTTATTTCACTTTAGTCCAAATATTTATCCATCTCAGCCTTGAGTATTTTTAATTGAATCAACTTCCACAATTTTTTGGTGCAGACGAAGGTGGTAGAAATTTCCAGAGATAGCATTCCTCCTCCTGAGACAAAAGTGAGTGACTCCTTCACCTGACATTATATTCCTTAGTTCATTCCTCTCTTCCCCCTCCTCACCACCACCCTGAACAGGAGAAGCAGCCTCACAGGTGGTACCTTATCCAATCTAAATATTGAAGGTTTTAAAGAGATCAGTTGTCATCTTCGAATTAATCTTTTCTCAGAGGACAATTATAATTAATGAAGTGAATCCAAGTTGAATGTATGTATCATTCTATAAATAAGAACTCTATGCTCTTTACGGATGTAGCCTCACACAGGCTATTGCAGTTTAGCAATACTTCAGTTCTCAGTTCCCCTGCATTAATGGGCAAGGTCCTATATTGTTCTTTAGTTACTTTTTCCCACTATTCTAAATTTTGCTCTCAGCAAAAGGAAGCCCAGATCTTTGTGAACATCTCACTTTAATAGGGCCACACCATTTAAAACACTGCCTTCTTTGCTTCCTATAATGGGGATATCCATACATTATATACATCTGCAATTAAGTTGCCCATTCATTTCAAGATTCCTTATTGTCATCTAATAAAAAAAACAGGTGTCATATTACATGAAATTTGCCCTAGTCTGCCTAAAGCCAGACAGGTTCTCCATCAGCAGAAATTACCAGTCAGAGAAAGAGAAGCAAAAGAGAGACCCCTCAGAGTCATCGAATGTCTGTGAATTCACCTCTCGCGCTCCCACAGCATCAGCAGCCATGTGAACTCCAGGTTCAAACCTCCAACACAATCAGGAAGCCTCCAGTGTCCTCAGCTTGTATGTTCTTCAGCTGCAGAACCCCTCACTGGTTCACTGCCGTGGTCACCGTCCTGTGATAATCTCCTCTGCTTCTTCTCAAAGCGGGGTGTTCTCCCCGTTTTCTGGTGCCCTGCACCAATCCTTTGCTTCCCCAGAGTCTTCAACCCCTTGTGGCCGCTGCCGATCACAGGCGCCCCCATCTTGGGCCCAGATCCTGCAGTTGCAGGTTTTTTAAATAAACCACTGCCAGCTCCTTTAACGGGCCATTTAAAACCTGAATGGAGTCATTGGTACATGGACTTTGCTATAGAACCCTGTGGAGGAGCACTATGTCTCTTCTCCTTGTTCTCTGTGGTTCCACACCAGTGCTGCCATTCCAATTTCTTTCCATTTACTCTACTTGAATTTAAAAAAAAGAACCACAACTGTTGTGCTTGGACCTGCTATGAATCCTTTGTCCACTTGTCTTTATAAACTTGATGTGTAATATTATGAAGACATTTGGATTAATCCTTGATCTTGTGATGGACCAAGTTTTGTAGTCAATTGTTAACTGTGCTAGTGCTTTGGATTCACTTTCAGCATTTACTTGGTTTTATAAATTTTGAAATGTATTAGGGCAGGGGTTCTCAACCATTTTATCCACATACCATAAGATGCCATTAGTACTCTATGGTTAGTAAGTGATGACTTAAGGTAGTATGTGAATGGGGGGAAAAAAGGTAGAGAAAAACTATTAGAGGAAAGAAGAAGCGGGATCAGGAACAAATTAGTTTTACAGAGAAAGTACTGCTACAGAGTTAAATTGCAGATGAAGGCACACACACATGCATCCCCCCTAATGTTATTCTTCCAGTTTTCTTTCTTCCTCCTGTTTATCCATTCTCACTTGGACCCTTGCTATTTACTTCAGCCACTTCTTGTGTTAGTTCTAGATACCACCCTAAGGGTGTTGGAAGTGGAAAAGGCTTGGGTACAGTGATTGGTTGGAATGTAACTCAATGAGAACAATGATGCTAAGTGTGAGGTGGAGGTGAAGTATCGCGAGAACCATGTAATCACATATAAACTGGGGAAGTTCTTGAGAAGATAAATCATGTCAAATCACAATAGCTCTTTGAAAAAGTGAGTCAGGAACTAAATGAGGTGCTCAGTGAATGGAAAGCTGCAGTTAATATTAAGGCAGTTGGAACCCTTATGTTACAGAGAGAAATACATTCAAGGAAGAAGTGGGGAGAGGGGCGTAGGCATACTGTCCTGTTGTGGGAATGGAGGTAAAGGGAGATTGGACATTTAGGGGGAAACAGATGGTTCAAAACAGGAAATGGGAAACTGAATTGATAGAGGGCATCATTAGTGGCACAGGTGCCTCCAGGAAAGGATTAGAGTCAAGTGGTTCTCAACTTCTTTTTCCACACACATACCACCTTAAGTAATTCGTTACTAACCACAAAGCACCTATAGCATAGGATGCCATTGGTACTCTATGGTTAGTAAGGGGTTGCTTAAGGTGGTTTGTGAATGGAAAGAAAATGTTGAGAATGACTGGATTGGACAAAGTGAAAGAGCTGAAAAGGAATACATAAATTCTGTTTTGGTGTAGATAGGCTGGTATGATGTATATACCAAAGTAATCCATCTTTTTAGTAGGTGGGTGGTAGATGACTGTACATGTTGGGGATCTGTGAGGTGAAAGGCTGTTTGAGGAGTGACGTGGCTTGGATTGGGCGCAGGGGAAAGTGATTTTCAGAGAAAAAAAACAAGGCAGGTAATCTAACTCAACATATGGGAAAAGACAACCCTGGGCTATTGTTAAATGAGCTGTTTGAACAAAGCTGTTTAAGGAAATGGATACGAAAATCACTACAGGAAGTTTGCAGATCCACTAAAGTAAACTTGTCATTCCAAAAAGCAACTTGAATATCATAATGAAGTTAAAAAGAAGATCTGCAGATGCTTGGGTTGAGTGCAATACTCAAAAGTGCTGGAGAAACTCAGCAGATCACCCAGCATCCATAGAAAGCTGTGTAACCTCCAGAACTTGTATGTATTGCACTTGGATATGCTAACCTTGGGAAGACCTCAGCACTTTATAACCAAAGCACTTCACAAATATAATCCCTATCTGACAGAGGAAAGATGGTGTCATTTGGTGCACGGTAAGTTCCCACAAATAACAATTGATGGAAGACAGATAATGCATTTTAATAATTTTTGTCAGGGATAAATGTTGCTAAGACTTGTGAGTATCTAATGTTCTTCTGGAATTGTCTATATCTACCTATATCTCCATGGCAAGAAGTGCACAATATCAGAGAAACCAAATGCTATCCTGGTTCTACAAGGTTGCAGAATATTTCACTATGGTTCCCAGATCAGCATTTTCATATCTTTACTCTGGTGAATAACTAAAGCCTTGCCACCCACCTCTGTGGAGTAGTGTCCATGCTGTAAATCTGGAGAAAAAAAAACTATCTCCTCAGTGGATCAGGTAGCATCTATGGTGGCAAAGGATGGTTGATGGTTTGGTTTGAGAGTTTTACTTCTACTCTTACTGATATTCTGACCAATATTTCCAAATGCAAATGTGTTTTAGGCAGGTGGTTAATACTTTTGAGACAGATAAAAGAACACAGGTTAGATATTCTTGTAAACACAGTTCTATTGACCACTCAATTAATCATACAACATGTAACTTGAGTTCCAACTTCCTGTCCAAGTCCCAATCACCATCTGTCATGGTTGGGACTCATCACAGGAATCTTCTCGGGTCTCCTGGAGTTCAGGGTTCTCTGCTCATCATGGAGGTTGGTCTTCTATCCTAGCTGGTGTGGGTGCCACTTTCTCTCCATTGGGTGGAGCCCTGGTCCTCACTGGCCCTACTGTCAGCAAATTGGCAACTGGGATGGATCATTTTTCTGTCAGACTATTTGCCTTCATGCTGTTGGAGAAGCAGGAACTAAAGAGTAGGTGAATGTGCTGTTGGACAAGACAGATTAGATGACTGATCTTTCTACTCTCAGCACTGATTGAGGACTTGACTGTCTTCAGGCCACATTTGATAATGGTCTCTCTGAGTGAGGCTCCTTCAGATGTACAGCATATGCTCATGGGTGAAACATTGCTCTCTGATTCATTTCCTGACTCACCCTTTGTGACAGTTACTTCATACAAATTATGAGGAAACATTTAAAAATAGTGTCAAGGATGTAGTTATGAAATTTAAGATTAATCCACGTTTCCTGCAAAGTTCACAGTAGTTAATATTCATTCACTATGTTAACTCTTGTGCAATCCAATGAGTAACCTTCAACCTGTTTAGTTACTCTGTGGCTCCATGGTGATGAACAGTGTCCTGTTCCCTCTGCAGGTCTCAGCAATGTTGCTGGTGTTCATGTGTACACCGTAGGAAATGTTGAGGTTCGCAACGGCACCGAGTACCGGCTGAAGTGCACATTTCAAACCACTGCCCCCGTTGGGAAACAGACCATGGTGACTTGGTCCTTCCGACCTGACAAGCATGGCACAGAGGAAGTTGTGAGTATTCTGTGGGAGTTCCATTGCGCTGGATAGAAGCGAACTGAACCTGGTCTGGGAATGCAGGCAACACAATAACTCAAGCTCAGTGCTACTAAAAACCATATCAATACCTTTCAAATGAGTGTCTCCTGCCTAAACAAAATAGCTCAAACCCATTCACCTGCTGAAAATGTTTGTATCTGATCCACACCCCCCCCCCCAGGAAATTATGTGGTTTTATTGTTGCGAGCCCAAAAGACCCCAAATCCTAGCAGCAATAGATATTCACCACGACAAATGGTTACTTAAACAAAATTTGCTTTTAATGATATGTAAACATTAAAACAGAATCTAACTTTAACCATCTCTATTTTTAACTTACTTAATTTAACCCAACTTAACCCCTTCTAATTCTAAGCGCACATGTACGTAATATGTGTGTAAATTTAGGAAAGTTATTTGATTCACCGTCCAATCTCACTTCTCAGTCTTCCAAGTTCATTGGTTATAGGAAATGTTGAGGTTGAGGTGCACAGAATTTAACATGTATAAAGTTCACCAGGCATTGGTGCTTTTTACTGCTCAGGAAGGTTCTTGTAGGTTTTCAGAGAGATGTGTTGTTTCAGGACATCCATAACTGAGGTACTACCATCAGTCACCTCCGTGTCTTGATGAAACTTGCCCCATCAGCGTTCTCCAGATGATAACTTCTTTCTTTCAGGTTACCACAGAGTTCTTTTCTGTTTCCCTTATTCCAAGAGAACTACTAGACAGCTGGTACTTTCAGCCATCTGCCACTCTAGAGCTTCTGTTTCAGTTCCAACAGCTTTTTGCTTCAGTTTCAGCAAGCTTCTCTGCTTGTTACAGCTTTCAGTGACCCACACACTGACTGAGATAACTCTCTCTCTCTCTTTCTGACCCCCCCCCCCCCCCACCCACCGCGCTTGCAAAACAACATGACCTTCTCCAGCAAACAATAGAAGTCAGTCTTCTGGTTCATCTGTTGTTTTTAGGTAAACAAGAACTCATCAGTGATCTTTGAGCACTCTTTTCAAAAGCCTTGCAAAAAAGGTATCAGGAAACAGAGACATAATAGTCTAATAGTCGATTCATTCAACAAATAACACCAACTTGTGAAGTCTCCATAGGCATTCTTCACAGTTTCTGTAAAGTCACTCATAATATGAATTCTCCAGTATTTCAAATAAGATCTGTTTTAAAGTGTGTGTGTGTAACCTTCCCAATTTATCTCCCAAAAATATTTTTATATATTCTGTCACATTATCAATACAGATTCCTCAAGGTGGGTAAACCCTCCAATAGGACATAGTATCCAATTGGAAAAGATTTAATTAGCCATTCTGCATTGTTTAAAAGTTAAACCATCATAAAGGTACAACAGCTGCTAAGACCTTTGGGAAACCATGGGGTATTCAGAAGTGCTGCTTCAACTTTATTGTTAGAGTACATATGTGACCTTACATACTCCCTGAGATTCTTTTTCCTGTGGGTGAGGCAGAATGATCATTTATTGTGAGTGCAAAAAAAACTGTACACATGTACATGTGTAAACAAATAAAGAAATGTAAAAAAAAAACTGCAATACAGAGAAAAAAAATCAATAAAGTGCAAATTAAGAGTACTTAAATGAATCCTTAATTGAATTTGTTGCTGAGGAGTCATATGTGGAGGGGTAAAAGTTGTTCCTGCATCTGGTGGTGTGAGTCTTGTGGCACCTATACCACTTTCCTGATGGTAGCAGCGAGAGCAAAGCATGCGCTAGGTGGTGATGGTTGATGTACTGGTTCAGTTTGTGAGACTTCCAGGTCATTTTACTTTTGGTCCCATGAGTACAGAAGTCTCTAACGCCCCAGAAAAGTCATTGTCTGCAGACTGTAGGTGAACAGCATGGAGAGTGGATACGAAACAGGTTCATAATGCAGCCTCAGTTGTGGGGAGGAGAACAATTCTCAGAATATGTGAGGAAGGAGCCTGTCTTCTGATAGCCGGTGGTCTCTGGTCCGTGACTCTGTAGAAGTGCAGACCCCTTCTATGTACAAACTCTAGCCTTTGGCAGAGATTATGGTCTACTGCAGAAGGCACAGAGAGGCAACCAGAAATTCCATCCATGCTGAGAGCCATCTCTAAAGAAAGGGATAAATAGAGTGACACCAGGATTAGGTGAAGCAGTGAGGTGAGAAGTTATAATAAATTCAGAAGTGTAAAGGAATTTGGCAAAGTGTTCAAAACCTATTTGAAGGGAGAAAGTTATTTTGATTCATTGTCTGGGATCGACATGTTTCTAACAAGGCTACAGTCATTGCCTATCCCTAATGGTCCATGAGAAGATGGTGGTGAACCAAAGTCTTACAATGGCTGCATCCTTTTAGTGAAGGTACTTCCCTGGTGTTCTTTGGTAAGGGAGTTCCAGAATTCAGACCCTCCAACAATGAAGGTACAGCAATATGATAGTAAATCATTATGGGGTGTGACAGTTGGAGTATAGCCCGTACACCTGCTACACTTGTCCTTCTGGTGGTTTTAGGTTTGGGAATTGTATTAGAGTAACTGCAGTGCATTGTATGAGTGATTTAAAAATGTAGTTACTCTGCAGCAGTGGTGAAGAGAATACTTGCATTGGATTATGGATCAGGTGCAAATCAAATAGGCTGCTTTATCATGGATGATATTGAGCTTCTTGAAGGTTATTGGAGCTGCCATCCAGGCAAGCAACGAGTACTCCATCATACTTGGAATGTTGTGTTCACTTCTGCTCACCTCATTATAGGAAGGATGTGGAAATTTTGGAGAGGGTGCAGAGGAGATTTACCAGGATATTTCCTGGATTGGAGTCGGTGTCTGATGAGGTCAGGTGAACAGAGCTAGGGCTTTTTTTCTTTGGAGCAAAGAAGAATTAGTAGAGAGGTGACTTAATAGAGGTTTATAAGATTATGTGAGGCATAGATAGGGTGTATAGCCAAAAACTTTTTCTCAGGGCAACAGTAGCAAAGATAAGAGGACATCTGTATAAGGTGGGGAGAAGAAAGTTTAGGGGAGACGTCACACAGAGAGTAGTGGGTACATTGCTAGGGGTGGTGGTGGTGGAGGCTGCTACAAAGTTTGGATTAAAAGACTCTCAGATAGGGTCATGGATGCAAGAAAAATAGAGATTTATGGAAGTGAAGTAGGAAAGTAGGAAGTAGGAAAGATCTAAATCGGGGTCGGCAACCTACGGCCTGCGATCCAAATATTTAGCCTGGGGCGCTCCTCCCCTCCCCCCTCCCCCCCCGGGTGTGCGGCTCCCCCACTCTCAGAGTTGCTCCTCCTCTCCATGTGCATTGGAGACTCCCCCGCCCTCTGTTCTGGAGACTCCACACCCAGACTTCTGCGCTGGAGATTCCCCCCGTCTTCTGCGCTGGAGATCCCCCCCGTCTTCTGCGCTGGAGATCCCCCCGTCTTCTGCGCTGGAGATCCCCCCGTCTTCTGCGCTGGAGATACCCCCGTCTTCTGCGCTGGAGATCCCCCGTCTTCTGCGCTGGAGATCCCCCGTCTTCTGCGCTGGAGATCCCCCCGTCTTCTGCGCTGGAGATCCCCCCGTCTTCTGCGCTGGAGATCCCCCCGTCTTCTGCGCTGGAGATCCCCCCGTCTTCTGCGCTGGAGATCCCCCCGTCTTCTGCGCTGGAGATCCCCCCGTCTTCTGCGCTGGAGATCCCCCCGTCTTCTGCGCTGGAGATCCCCCCGTCTTCTGCGCTGGAGATCCCCCCGTCTTCTGCGCTGGAGATCCCCCCGTCTTCTGCGCTGGAGATCCCCCCGTCTTCTGCGCTGGAGATCCCCCCGTCTTCTGCGCTGGAGATCCCCCCGTCTTCTGCGCTGGAGATCCCCCCGTCTTCTGCGCTGGAGATCCCCCCGTCTTCTGCGCTGGAGATCCCCCCGTCTTCTGCGCTGGAGATCCCCCCGTCTTCTGCGCTGGAGATCCCCCCGTCTTCTGCGCTGGAGATCCCCCCGTCTTCTGCGCTGGAGATCCCCCCGTCTTCTGCGCTGGAGATCCCCCCGTCTTCTGCGCTGGAGATCCCCCCGTCTTCTGCGCTGGAGATCCCCCCGTCTTCTGCGCTGGAGATCCCCCCGTCTTCTGCGCTGGAGATCCCCCCGTCTTCTGCGCTGGAGATCCCCCCGTCTTCTGCGCTGGAGATCCCCCCGTCTTCTGCGCTGGAGATCCACCCCCGTCTTCTTTACTGGAGATCCACCCCCGTCTTCTTTACTGGAGATCCACCCCCCGTCTTCTTTACTGGAGATCCACCCCCGTCTTCTTTACTGGAGATCCACCCCCCGTCTTCTTTACTGGAGATCCACCCCCCGTCTTCTTTACTGGAGATCCACCCCCCGTCTTCTTTACTGGAGATCCACCCCCCGTCTTCTTTACTGGAGATCCACCCCCCGTCTTCTTTACTGGAGATCCACCCCCCGTCTTCTTTACTGGAGATCCACCCCCCGTCTTCTTTACTGGAGATCCACCCCCCGTCTTCTTTACTGGAGATCCACCCCCCGTCTTCTTTACTGGAGATCCACCCCCCGTCTTCTTTACTGGAGATCCACCCCCCGTCTTCTTTACTGGAGATCCACCCCCCGTCTTCTTTACTGGAGATCCACCCCCCGTCTTCTTTACTGGAGATCCACCCCCCGTCTTCTTTACTGGAGATCCACCCCCCGTCTTCTTTACTGGAGATCCACCCCCCGTCTTCTTTACTGGAGATCCACCCCCCGTCTTCTTTACTGGAGATCCACCCCCCAGTCCTCCGCCCAGGAGATCCCCCCCAGTCCTCCGCCCAGGGGATCCCCCCAGTCCTCCGCCCAGGGGATCCCCCCAGTCCTCCGCCCAGGGGATCCCCCCCAGTCCTCCGCCAAGGGGATCCCCCCCAGTCCTCCGCGCAGGGGATCCCCCCAGTCCTCCGCGCAGGGGATCCCCCCAGTCCTCCGCGCAGGGGATCCCCCCAGTCCTCCGCGCAGGGGATCCCCCCAGTCCTCCGCGCAGGGGATCCCCCCAGTCCTCCGCGCAGGGGATCCCCCCAGTCCTCCGCGCAGGGGATCCCCCCAGTCCTCCGCGCAGGGGATCCCCCCAGTCCTCCGCGCAGGGGATCCCCCCAGTCCTCCGCCCAGGGGATCCCCCCAGTCCTCCGCCCAGGAGATCCCCCCCCAGTCCTCCGCCCAGGGGATCCCCCCCAGTCCTCCGCCCAGGGGATCCCCCCCAGTCCTCCGCGCAGGGGATCCCCCCAGTCCTCCGCGCAGGGGATCCCCCCAGTCCTCCGCGCAGGGGATCCCCCCAGTCCTCCGCGCAGGGGATCCCCCCAGTCCTCCGCGCAGGGGATCCCCCCAGTCCTCCGCGCAGGGGATCCCCCCAGTCCTCCGCGCAGGGGATCCCCCCAGTCCTCCGCGCAGGGGATCCCCCCAGTCCTCCGCGCAGGGGATCCCCCCAGTCCTCCGCGCAGGGGATCCCCCCAGTCCTCCGCGCAGGGGATCCCCCCAGTCCTCCGCGCAGGGGATCCCCCCAGTCCTCCGCGCAGGGGATCCCCCCAGTCCTCCGCGCAGGGGATCCCCCCGTCCTCCGCGCGCCGGACTCTCCCCCCGTCCTCCGCGCGCCGGACTCTCCCCCCACCCTCCTCCGCGCGCCGGACTCTCCCCCCACCCTCCTCCGCGCGCCGGACTCTCCCCCCACCCTCCTCCGCGCGCCGGACTCTCCCCCCACCCTCCTCCGCGCGCCGGACTCTCCCCCCCCGTCTTCCGCGCGCCGGACTCCCCCCCCCGTCTTCCGCGCGCCAGACTCCCCCCCCCCATCCTCCACGCGCCAGACTTCCCCTCCCCCTGCGCTCTCCCCTATCTGTGCATAAATCCCTCTCTGTGTGTGACTCACCCTCTCTCTGTGACGTACCCCTCTCTCTGCGTGAAATCTCCCTCTCTTTGTGTGACATTTCCCCCTCTCTATCGCGACATTCTTCCCCTCTCACTGCTCTCTGTTTTGTGGTTAGTTATTTTGTTTTAATTGTGACTCATTTTTCTCCTTATTGATTTTTTTTATTGTTGTGTAATTTTAATGACTAACTTGTAGCTGCAGCTACACTGCTACTGAAAGAACACACAACCAGACGGTTTTAGCTCAGTGAGCAGAACTGATTTATTACAGGCTGCTGGGCTGGACTTATACTCCCAGGCCGGACCCGGCTGAGAACCATGCTGGGGGTTGCTGACATCATCCAGGCGTCACGTGGTCCCCCAGCATGGGCTTCTGAACCCTGTGCTGAGAAGAAGGGGTAACCCCTGACGGCACCATTTTGGCCGGCTGCATGGATTACAAGAGGGGCCGGTTCGCCTGCCTAGTTTTGTGCTGCCATAAACTCATGATTTGTGGTGCATTTCCAGATTTGAAGATGCCTTTCCTGACCTGAAATGCATAATTGTATTCATTTCATTTCACTTCTTTATTTATCTTTTCATTTATTTATTCATTCCTTTATTTTTTCATTCAATTTATTTATTTATTTCATTTATGGTAGCATCACGGCAGCCCACTGTTCAACCACTGACACACCATCCAGCCCATGCATGGTAAAAGGTTGTCCGCCCCTCGTTTGGATTGTTTATATCAGTTGTGGCCACATCATGGACCAAAGGGTCTGTGCTGTGCTGTAATGTTCTGTGTACTTCTGTCTAATGCCTTGTAGATGGTGCAAGGGCCCTGGGGAATCGGGAGGTGAGTCACTCACTGCCAAATACCCAGCTCAGGAGATTAAGAGAATTTTTAACGTAGTGAGTTATGATTGGAAATGGACAAGCAGTTAGGGTCATAGAGGCAGAAGCAATAGCATCTTCCAAAGAGGAACAACATGACTAATGTAAGAGAGGCGTTGTTACATATTTATTGGGGGGGGGGGGGTGGCGAACAGGATTATTTGCATTACTTTAGAAAACAGAGTGTAGGCACAATGTGCCAATGGGGGCTTTGTGAAGGGAGAGAGAAAAAGAAGGAAAAGTTGAAAGAGTTGTGGAGAAAGGAGTGTCAGGTGTTTTGCAATTACACTTTCTCATGTTTTGATGGTCTCTTAATCCAGGTAGTCATCATCCTGATGGAATGACAGCATGAAGGCCTGTGCAGTCATCTCTCCCTCAAGTACCTGACAAGGATATGCAGGCTATTCATCAAAAGTTAAATAAATGGGACCCAACAGTATCAGACAGATGTTTTTGCTGTAAAAAGGAAACGGGAACAACAATTCATGAAATTTGGACATGTGAGAAAGTGGAAAAATTTTGGGAAGATCTAAATCAGATATTAAATAAAATCACAAAAAGCAATATACCAAAAAACCCAGAGATCTTCCTCCTAAGTAATATAAGAAACAAAGATTTTGGACTCGATTTGGATGGAGCACAAAAAAGATTTGTTATGATAGCCTTAGCTGTAGCAAAAAAATGTATTATGTCAACCTGGAAATTAGAAGACAACTTGAGAATACAACAATGGTATATAGAAATGAATAAATGTATTCCATTAGAAAAAATAACATCTAATTTAAGAAATAACATTACAATATTCGAACAAATATGGGAGCCATACATGAAACACAATAGAGAAATCCTACCGTGGACTTCCACCACCTAAAATGACAGAAGGAGAAGATACTGACTCAGTAAAATTTCTTGTTTATTTTTATTAAGTGACAACATTGTTTAACGGGTTTAATGTATCTTATAGATTGAACTTTAAATAAATGGGAAAGGGAGTGAGGGGGGAAGGGAAGGGAGGGGGGAAAAAGGAGGAGAAAACGACACTGTATATATTTAAGAAGAAAAATGTCTGTATGTATCTTGGTTAATATGGTTTTATAGTGTGAAAAATAAAAAAAATTTTAAAAAAGTACCTGACAAGGAGTGGTTAGGTATAAGGTCAAGATCCGTCAGCACGATTCCAGTGCGCTGGTTATATTTTAAAAAATCCTTTATGTTATCACATCAAACTCTGCTGGAATACCATTGATTGGGTACAAAGCGAAGCTCCCACTTCTCTGTGCTGGTGGGGACCATGCCCACACAGAATCCATCACCTTTACCTTCTCTCTGCAGGTCCTATATTATCAAGAGCAACCGTATCCAGCTGCAGGAGGACGATTTAAAGACCGGGTGGTGTGGTCTGGGAACATTTGGAGCAAAGATGCTTCAATTACCATCACTAACTTCCGTTTTACGGACAATGGAACCTTCCTGTGCACGGTTCTGAATCCCCCCGATGTGGACCTGGTCGTTGGTGAAATCAAACTTGCTGTGGTGCATAAAGGTTTGCATTAAAGTTGACGTCACAGACAACCCTGAGAATCCTTTCAGCTGCTCATTTCAAATCTTGGACTGTTGCTGTTCTTCCTTGTAGAAACATGAGGTGAAAGAAGTGAATCAATAAATAGCTATTGAGGACATAGAGGAGGGAAGGGAATTCACTGGAAACAGAAACTCCCTCTCATTTTTTTTTTGCTGACATCAGCCTAGAGGGCTGTTTTTTGTTTCGTCCCATGGAACTACTTGCATTCTGTAAACACCTTGCTCTTAATTATATCTGAGCCGATCGGGTTATTCTCATCAAACTAGACTTGCTTCTTTTGGGGAGAGAAGTAAAAAATGCTAATTGTACTGGACTTCAGGGCAGTACAGTCGCTGTGGACACTTTGTTGCTCCTATACGCTGGGATTCATCAGGTTCTCTGTGAGGGCCCTTGAAGGCTTCAAAGTTTTTTTTTTCTTGCTTTAACTCCAAAATGAAGGCAATAACTTAGCGGATTACGTAGTGATTAGTTCAGTGGTCATTGGTACTGGTCACATCACAGGTGACACGAATATCCTTGCTGTCACTCGCTCAGATGATAATATCATTTAACGGTTGTGGCTGCTTTGTTTCATCATCATCATGTTTTGTGCTGTCTGAGGTAAAAGTGTGTTAGCCTTGACAAGACATTTTGTCAGAAGAAGGGCCCCATTGAAGTTGGTCTTCCTGATGTGAGCAATCAAAGAGAAGCTGGAGGAACGTGATGGGTCAGGTGGTATCCATAGCTAGAAATGGTCAATCAGTGCTTATGCTCTTTATTGAGATTTAGTCTTCCCTGTTATTTTCTTTAATCAATCACACCTTGCAAGACCGATGGGTCTTTTTCCATCCAGAAGAAGTCCAGGAGAATCAGTTTGTGTCCCTCTGTGAAGAGGTCTTTTTTTTCCCCCTAAGTTTGAAGTAGAAGTTTTCCTTAGCCTGTTTCCTTAACATCGAAATTTAGGGTGTATGAGTTGGTGATCATCACATGTTGGCTCATGTTGGAGGGAGCTACAAAGTCACTAGCATACGCTTATTCCACATAAATGTGGAAATACCCCAAATGATATGGTAGAGAAACACAGCAGGTCACACAATGTCCATAGGAAGTAAGGAATAACCAACATTTCAGGCCTGAGCCCTTCATCTCTCCAGCACTTCACCACCAGGGATGTGCAGACTTTCTTATTTAACTCCCTAATTCACACCAGTGGCCAGATGAACCACTTGCTTCCTCAGTCTTCAGTCCTCCACTTGAACACCATCTGGTTTAAGAGAGTGAGAACCCTCTGCCTGAATGATAAATATAGTGCCAGGACACTGTATACAATGAGGCCCACATTCCAATGGTAAAACTCTGACAATCCATGATCTGACTATCTGGACATCTTAACCATTCGGCATCATGATGGATCTTACTTGGCCTACAGCACAATACAATTAAGCTTGGAACCCATGTGATCATGATTCTGGAAGAGATCCACTGGCACATTTTCCACACGATTGGATGATATTCCTGTTAATGCTCCAGTACATTTCAATTCATTTTGTTTTAGATGTAACAATAAATTACTCAATGAACCCACTAAAAGGGACGGTCAGTTTGAAGGGGGGCTTAGGAACTGGAGCCCCCATGAATTGGAAGGGTGTGTTGAGCCAAATGTCAAATGATCAAGATCTGTTGGACAATGAATTATCAGAAGTTTTCTGTACCTATGGTTTGGCCAGTTTGCAGTGAGCTGCAGTTTGACTGATCAAACCACTCTCTAGATGGTGATCTGATCAGAAAGCAGAGCCCTGGTGTCCTGGTGAGCTGTATCAATTTGAAGAATTGTCTCAAAATTGTTGACATCCTCTGACCCTGCTTCCTCTCTCTTGCAGTCACCTACTCGGAGATGCTGATCTTGGGGATTGTGATTGGGGGAGCCACAGGACTGGTGGTCATGATCATAATTATTATGGTTACAGTCCAGCTTTGTCGGAAGCGAAGGGAAGCCCTAGATGCAGGAGAGATGGAGGAGGAGGAGGAGCCTCGGAAGGAGGAACAAGAATACGACAGCAAAGATGGGTAAGGTACTGTGCTCTGCCCCTCTTTGTAGAGGATGACATCTGGTCCTTCTGGCCCAGAGTCCTCAGGTAAGCCTCCTTGTTTTCACCAGCCACTGCACTGATCCAGCAGCCTCTCTTGGTTTTGGATCTTGAGCTACCATTTTCGTCTATCTGCGCCCCTGACTCCTGAAGTGCATAGCAGCTAATCTGCCACTTATAAAAGAACATGAATGCAAGAAAAGCTCTCACTTTCTCTCCCCTTCCCTCCCCTCACTCCTGCCACTTCTACCCTTTACCCTCCTCCCACAATTGGCCAAGCTACCCTTCCTCACTGCATTCTTATTCTTCCTGCTCCTCAATAATTCCCAAATTTCTTTAGCTGCTAAAACCTCATTTGAGTTGTATTAATCCATGAGGGAACAAGAATACCAAGGCCCCATTCTTTACAACATTAAAACAAGACAAACCAATAAGCAAGAATCAAAGAATCACCAACATAAAGATTTGAAAAAAGCATCATGACTCAACACTGCCGTGAATCCCTTAACAGACCTCATGTGTCCCACATTCACCTTCACGTAAGCAACTTAGCCAGATTTGGATTTGTATTCTTTGGAGTTTAGAAAACTGAGGGATAACCTTATTGAAATATATACGATCCTCAAGGGGGTGGGAGAGGGGATGATGACAGGGTAAATGCTTTCACTAGTGGGAGAGTCTCAAATGAGGGGACATAGTTTCAAGAAAGGCAGGGCATTTAAAAGCAAGTTGCACTGAAATCTCTTCCCTGGGAAGGTAGTGAATCTCCGGAATTCTCCATCCCAAAGAGCACATTCAAATGGCTGTAGACATATCCATTGATCTGAGGGTGATGTGGAGCTGAGGCTTGAGGCAAATATATTGATCACAGTGAAGGTCAGGGCAGGCTTCAGGGACCAGGTGGCCTGACCCTGCTCCTACCTTCTCATGTTCTTGACCTCAATGAGCCCTGCATCCAAAGTCTGGAATACCAGTTACTAAGGCTAGTCCTGTTTGGCTGCTCCTCCCTTACATTACCTCTGTATTCTTTTAACAGTATGGAAATGGAGAAATTAAATGGTGAGGTGCTGAGTCTGACAGAAGAAGTCGAGTCAGCAAGGGTTTCCTGAAGACTGAAGCAGTAAGGTACCTGACTCAGCAGTTGTTACTTATAAATGAAATCTATAATCCCAGGACTCAGCATGATCTTCCCAACAGCTCCCCTTGAACCAGGTCTCATTTGGTAGCAGTCAAAAGATCATGGGTTCAAGTCACAGAGGCCTTTAATGAGGTACGAATGAAATATGAAAGTCTGCAGATGCTGTGATCGTAGTCAAAACACAGAAATGTTGGAGGAACTCAACCAGTCTCGCAGGGTCCATAGGAGGCTGTGAGACCAGCTGAGTTCCTCCAGCATTTCTATCTTTTAACTTTAATGAGGTACATTAGTGTCTTCAGAATAGCTGGGAGGTGGATGTTAAATTGGGACCCCATTGGACCTTTCATGCTGGTGAATATGATCCTATAATTTTGATTTTGAATGCGTTCCCAATTCAGATGAGGGGCCAATATTTTTTCCCTCTAACTAACATCAATAAAACACGCTATCTGATGATTTGCTGCATTCCTTACACTGCAACAGTGGCTACACCTGAAAGTACTGTATTTGATGTAAAGCATTGATGAAAGACACTGTAGAAATGTAAGACTTTGTTTGCTTCCTGTACTGCCCCACTCCCTCCAACATGCAGCCTAAGTGCTGGCATTTGTACAGAATGATCTTAATGATCAAGAGAGTATCCTTGACCTGGTGTTCCCTCCCCTTCCCATGTTCATCCGTACCTCTACTGCATTTGAATATGCCTTTGGTGTTTTTCCCCATTAGCGCCTCACTCGATCCCACTTCTTTCTAGATCTGCCATCTAGCTGGTATGAGAATTCCAGTGTTTGTACTAGTGACCTGCTGTGGGTGGAAAAGACAAGAAACCATTGGATGGATGGATGACAGACAGTTGGAGAAAAGAGAGGAGTCAATCACAGTGCAATTCTGTTCTTTTTCTAACCCTGATTAACAACTTTTCATTGAGTTTTAACCTTTGAAACTCAAGGGCAGGCAACTTTGTGCTCTTTAGAAAAGAAAGCAATTCTCAATGGATCTGCAATTCCAAACATTCCGAGAGCTTCACTGACAAGACCAATAGTCATTGAAAACACTCCCATGTTGCTGTTAGGTTGCGCATCATTTTGACTGGCATATCATTGTTAGAAACTGGGTGATGAACCCATGTATCTGACAAAGAGCAAAATTAATTTGATGGTGCTAAAATGAAACAGCAACCACCTGCGTCTTGTAAAATAGTTTTTTTTTGCCTTTTCCAGGTTGATTTCAGAACAAAGTTTGATTTTAACAAGAGAAGAAGCAAGATTTTAAAACAAACCTCACGTCCCTCGCTTTCTACAGAGGAAACATTTCAGATTATATCCATCCTGCTTTTCAGCACATCGTGCTTGATGCTAAAGAGTTTGTATTAATAGGGTGATGTCTTGGAATCTAGTTCCAACACTGGGTCTGTCTCAGCTGGAGTTGCCTATAACATGGCAGAAACATCGATAAATCTGAACAGTTAATTGAAGAATAATCCATGGTCTAGGAATGCTATAGTTACATCCACTGGAATATTAATACAAAGAATTGGAATTCAAATCTACCAAAGCAGTTTGAGAATTGGAAATGAAATCTAATTTGGGTTTGATAAAGGTAATTCTCAACGTGCTGGATTTTTGGAAAACTTTGGCTCCATTATTAATATCCTTTAGAACAGGAAACATGTGATTCTACCTCCGTGTGATTGGTTCTTAACTGTCCTCTGATTTAGCAACTCTTATGGATTCAAGGTTGCATCAGCGACAGCACTGTTCCCAGAAGAATATCACCACCCTTGCTAGATGTCCAGAGATGGACAATAAATGCCAAATTTGCCAGACGTTTCAAAAATGAATTTTTGGTTGTTCTCCAGATATGGAAATTCTTCTTCGATGAAAAGCCTACACAGGGCAGCTTCCCTTCCTTTATCTGATTCATCAATTTCAATTCCTTTATTCATTTTATTGACTTCTAAGAAGCAGTTGCTTGCTGTGTTTTTGAGGCTGTTGGATACCCACTGGCTCTTTACATTGCTCTTCGGCTGTGCTTGACCACCATGATCCCAAAATAAACCAGGATTCTGTTCCTGAGGTCCGGAGCCACTCTGAGACAATATTCAAGAGTGGTTAACAAAGTCTCAGAATGTTCTCTGTTTTAAAGGGATTCAAGTTCTCTGTTTAATTCCCCTTTAAAGTTAATATTCAGATTGGGGGAAGATCAGAGTAAACAATTGAGTATCTGTTAGCAATCTGTAAATATTCAAATGTTATACATTAAAGCAAACTTGAACATATTTTAAATTGCTTTTAAAGATGTATAGATTTGTATTTAATTGTTGATGACTTTGCTATGTATCATTTAAAATGTATTTTCACATTTGCAAATAAAACAATTAACATTGAATTATATTTTAAAACAAAGTTTTGCTGTTGGGTTCTCTTCCAATGTAACTACCTTTGGTTAAATGATCCTCTGCTTATGGTAATGAACCATAGAACATTACAGCACAGAAACAGGCCCTTCAGCCCTTCTGATGAGTTTGAATGAATGCTAAGCACCAGTCCATCAAGGTGGGGTGCCAATAAACATTCGTGGAACCTTTCATCAATGACTGAGAACAAAGTGGAGTTAATCAATTGGACCAATCCAAGACTGTTCCATCTTCATTGTATCCACTCTAGAACTAAGATCTTTCCCTCTCAATTATTGATTTTCAGTGTGCAGACTATGCCTGCATAATCAGAAACTGTGCTCCCAGTCATCACTGACTCCTTCCCTGAAGAATATAAGAGGATAAGCATGAAACCAAAGATCCAATTAATGAAGGTTCCCCAATAAACCAAGGTTCTCTACCAAACTGAACTTGCTTGCTTTTCTATCTGGCTTCTACCTAATCACCTTGCCCAGTAAACACGACCAATGAAAAGGGTAGATCACTTTCTATGTGTCTGAAGATTCATCCAAATGATGGTAGATATTACTGACAAACTTCACTGCTGTCAGTGGACCAACAAA
This sequence comes from Narcine bancroftii, assembly GCF_036971445.1. Taxonomy (NCBI): domain Eukaryota; kingdom Metazoa; phylum Chordata; class Chondrichthyes; order Torpediniformes; family Narcinidae; genus Narcine; species Narcine bancroftii. The sequence goes on along the minus strand of NC_091476.1, from coordinate 102,572,118 downwards.
CTCACAACTAAAAAGTGTTTAAAGCCCAAGACCTCAAACTGTTTCCCTACCAAACAGATTTGATTCTCCACTTCTTGTATACAAGGAAGCATGGATGTTTCACATGTCACCTAGGTTTACTGGACAAATGTCCATAAAAATCCTCCAAGTCCATTGGAAAGTTGGTGAATCACCATCAATGTACTCTCCCATGCCAATGTATGCATTATCGAGGTACTGATTGCAGTCAACCAACTCCAGTAGAGAGGCCATATCATCTATATGTTAACACCAAAGTCTCAAATCAAGGATTCTGATCTCCATCTCAAAAGTGCTAGCACCACTTCAAAGATTACCTCAAATATTATTTTTCTTAAAAATTAGAAGTAACATCCTCAACAAAGTACAGGACTATCAGGCCCATGACTATTCAAAATGGCAGTGGAACATAAGGGAAGGCCCTGATTCTTGACTATGGGTCCATCTAGAGGCCTTATATATCAGGAGAATTCAGCCTTCCAAATAACCCACCCATTTGCCCTTTCAGGGACTAATTGCTCCACTCAGGCCTTAGAATTGGAGTGCAAGCAAGTTGCATAGGTACTGCCAGGGAAGTGCACTCATCTGAGATGTCAGGAACCCATGTTCAATGAAGAAGCACTAACATCTGAACAACATAACTTAAACAATGATGGCATCTATGAACATGGTAGAGTCAGAAGGAGCTACCTTAATGACCTTGATTTGTTTCTTTGTTAACAAAAGGAAATATCCAGTCTATGGAACACAGTGAGGTCCCACAAAAGAGCTGAGATAAATGATAAGATTACATGCTTTAATGTTGGCCGAGGATAGCATTTTACATACTAACCATGGAGAACATTTTTTTTCTGCATTTTCTGTGGGATGGGCAGAACACTATCTGATCCTCAGGATACTCTTGCTGAGATTATTATAATCCCTTGTAACAGCCCACTAGTTGTCCAGTAAAAGCACAATGCTGGAGAAACTCAGCTTGTCAAACTGTACTTTATATAGCAAAGATAAAAATATATCACTGACATTTCAGGCTTGAACCCATCATCAAGGTATGGAAAAATGTCACAGACGTCTGAACAAAAAAGTAAGGGGGAAGGGGTGGGTGGAGGAGCAGGGTCCCAAAGGCAGGAGGTAATAGGTGGAGAAGGGAAGGAGAGCACACCAGCAAGCAGGGGAATGAGAGATGGTGAGGTGAATAGAGAGGGAAAGGAGTGCAGAGCTGAGGGAAAGAAGACAAGGGGAAAGGAGGGAGAATTGAGAGTAGATTAGCAGAAACTGGGTAAGTTGATGTTAATGCCATCCAGCTGGAGAGTGGCCAGACAGAAAATCAGGTGTTATTCCTTCAATTTACAGGTAGTCTTGGTGGGATGGCACATATGGACAGAAATGGGAGTGGGGTGTAGAACTGAAATGGTTAGCCACTGGGAGATCCCTGTCACTGATGTAGGCAGAGTGAAGATGCTCAGCAAAGCAATCTCCCAATCTGCACCCAGTCTCTTTGATGTAGAGAAGTCCACAAAGGGAGCACTGGATGCAGTAAATCATTCCTGCGGATACACATGTGAGTTGCTTCGTTTAAAAGGCCTGTTTAGGGCTCTGGGCTGTGGTGAGAGAGGAGGTGTGGGCGCAAGTGTGGCACCTTCTGCGGCCACAGGGGAAGGTGGTGGGGGGAATTGGTGGAGAACGATGAGTGCACAAGAGAGTTATGGAGGGAGCGGACCCTTCAGAAGGCAGAGAGGGGAGGAAAGGGGAAGATGTGTCTAGTAGTGGGATCCTGTTGTAAGTGCCAGAAATTTGGAGGATAATGTGTTGGATGCGGAGGCTGGTGGGCTGGTAGGTAAGGACAAGGGGAATCCTATGTTTGTTGTGTCTAGAGCCAGAGGTGGCCAGGACAGATGAGCAGGATGCAGGTGAAGACTGACTGGGTGGAGGGGAAGCCACATTTGTGGAAGAAGGCAGACATTTTAAATGATCTGGACTGGAAGACCTCATCTTGGAAACAGATGTGGTAGAAACAGAGGATTAGAATCCTTGCAGGGGATTGGGTGTGAGGAAATTTAGTTGAGGTAGTTGTGGGAGTTGGTGGGCTTGCAATATATGTCAGGGGAACGCTCATCTCCCAAGATGGAAACAGAGATCCTGAAAGGGGAGAATGTTGTTAGAGATGAACCAGGGAGTTTGAGATCGGGGTGGAAGTTGGAAGTGTAGTGAATGAAGTTGACAAGCTCATCGTGGGTGCATGAGACAGCCCTGATGTAGTCATCAATGTAGCAGAGAAAGGGTTGAGAGGCCTTTCCAGAATAGGCTTGCAGCATGGATTGCTCCTCAAGGCCCACAAACTAGCAGGTGTAACTGGGACCCATATGTACCCATATGGGTACATATGGCTACTCCTTTGATGTCCTGGAAGTGAGATGAGTCAAAAGAGAAATTGTTTAGAGTGAGAACAAGTTTAACCAGGTGGAGGAAGGTGGTAGAGGATGATGGGTCAGATCTCTTGTCCAGAAAGAAGTGAGGTGCTTTAAGACCTTCTGTATGGGGGATGGAGGTATAAAGGGATTGGATAGCCATCATGAAGAACAGGCAGTATAGGAGGAGTCACGTGATGGAGTAGTGGCCAGTCGGGGAACACCAGCCCTCTCCGGAAAGTAAAAAAAATACAGTGAAAAAACAAAGGCACAAACACAAAAACCAAAATAAAGTGAAAGTAAAGGTGTGGAGAAAATGGCAGTGAAAAAAGAAAAGCCAAAAGCAACGGGAAGAAGAGAAGAAGAAAGGACGTCGGAAGAAGAAGGTGAAGGCCTTACCTGTACGAGGAGGCCTGCCGTGGACAGAGAAGCCCGCTCCCTAAGGTCAGTTGAAGCCCCGAACTCGGGACTACAAAAATGGCTCACGGAGCCAAACCAAAGTGAGCAACCGCGCATGCACGATGCGCAAGACAAAAATAACACTGATGGGAGGGGGGGACCAGCTGAGGAGTCGATCTCCACAGCTGAAATTGACAACCCCAACAAAGCAGCAAGAGGAAAACACAGAAAATAACGAGAACAAGAAAGAAGAGAGTAAAAAGAAATCAAAGAAACAACAGATGACCAACCCAGAGGAAGAAGACCAGCATCAAGACACTTCTAGTAAAAATAAGAAGACCAAAAATACCCAACAAAATAAAACAAACAAACCAACAAGAAAACCAGAAGAGACAGAGGTAAAGGACACAGATCCTGGAGTGGACTCAGAAGAAGAAGAGGAAGAACACAGAGAAATGGAAGATGAAGGGAAGGGCAAGTACATGGATATATTTGTTTTAAAGAATATATGGAATCAGTAAAAGAATGGCAATCACAAGAGTTCAGTGAAATAAAAAGAAGAGTAAAAAGTACAGAAGAAAAAATGAATACATTAGAGATGATCATGTCAGATATAGGAAAAAGAGTGGACAAGGTGGAAGAATGAGAAACAGGTGTATAAATGGAAGTAGATGACTTAAAAAAGTAATTAGAAGAATCTGATAAAAAAGTTAAAGAGACACAAGAGCTTTTAGCTCAGAAGATAGATATAATGGAAAATTATAATAGAAGAAACAATATAAAGATAGTGGGCCTTAAGGAAGATGAAGAAGGCAAGAATATGAGAGAATTTATAAAAGAATGGATCCCCAGGGTCCTAGGAAGACCAGAATTACAAGAAATGGAAATAGAAAGGACACATGGAACATTAGCCCCGAAACCACAACCACAACAAAAACCAAGATCCATTCTAGTAAAATTCCTAAGATATACAACAAGAGAAAATATATTGGAGAAAGCAATGAGGAAAATAAGAGAAGACAAAAAACCACTGAAATACAAAGGTCAAAAATGTTTTTTCTATCCAGATATAAGTTTTGAACTGAAGAAGAGGAAAAAAGGAAATAAATTTATGCTAAAGTATCCAGCGGTACTTAAAATAGTTATTCCAGGGCAGCAAAACAGACTATTCTTGGATCCGGAGGAAGCAAGAAAATTTGCAGAACAGCTACAAAACAGACAGAGAGAGGAAGATATGTAACGAGAACAAAAATGACCACAAACTATATGTATGTGTGTATGTATATATATAAAAAATAGAATATAGGTAAGAACTAAGAAGGGGAAGAAAGGAAGTATGGGGGGAATTAAGAGAGTGACCTTTGTTGTATATGAAAATTAAAATCTTTTCTGGGGGGGGCTGGGTGGGGAAGAGTTACGGTCACTGTGAAATCTGTTGACACTTGCGAGTGAATTCGCAGATCCAAATGGAGAGGGGAGATGTGGTTGCCTGACAAGGGACAAAGGGCAACTCAGGAAGGGGAGGGGATAGTGGGGTTAAAGGAATTTTAGATAGGAGAATAAGGGAAATGTTTTATGTTTTAGAAATGTTGTCTTATAATGTGTTCAAAAAAAGAAAGCAGAAATGGATAAGAAGGAAAGGTGATGAAGATGAAACGGAAAGGAAAGATAAACAAAGTATGAAATGGCTATGTTGAACTATATGACTTTAAATATTAATGGAATACATAACCAAATCAAAAGGAAGAAACTGCTAAATTTACTGAAAAAATAAAAAATTGATATAGCATTCGTACAAGAAACACACTTAACTGAAGTGGAACACAAGAAATTAAAGAGAGATTGGATAGGACATGTAACAGCAGTGTCATATAATTCAAAAGCTAGAGGAGTAGCTATATTAATCAGTAAAAATGTACCAATCAAAATAGAAGAGGAAATAATAGATCGAGAAGGGAGATATGTAATGATAAAATGTCAGATATATTCGGAGTTGTGGAATTTACTCAATGTATATTCACCTAACGAAGAAGATCAAAAATTTATGCAAGATATTTTTTTGAAGATAGCAGTCACGCAAGGGAACATACTAATAGGAAGGGATTTCAACCTTAATTTGGATTCAAACATGGATAAAACTGGAAAAAAAATTAACAGAAAGAACAAAGTAATCAAATTTATAATTAAATCGATGCAAGAAATGCAACTTTTGGATATATGGAGGAAACAACACCCAAAGGAAAAGGAATATTCATATTATTCGGGTAGACATAAAACATACTCAAGAATAGACCTATTCCTGTTATCAGCTCGCATGCAAGACAGAGTTAGAAAAATGGAATATAAAGCTAGACTATTATCGGACCACTCACCCCTGAAATTGACAATAGAGTTAGAGGACATCCCTCCAAGAATGTATAGATGGAGATTAAACTCCATGCTACTTAAAAGGCAGGATTTTAGAGAATTCATTGAACGACAAATTAAAATGTACTTTGAAATAAATACGGAATCAGTGAAAGATAAGTTTATACTAAGGGACACAATGAAAGCGTTCATCAGAGGGCAAATAATAAGTTATGTAGCTAAGATGAAGAAGAACTACAATCAGGAAACAGAGCAGTTGGAAAGGGAAATAGCAAATATAGAAAAAGAATTAGCAATGAAGGAAGACACAACTAAAAGAAGAGAATTGGCAGATAAAAAAATAAAATATGAAACACTACAAACATATAAGGCGGAGAAGAACATAATGAAGACAAAACAAAAATATTATGAACTAGGAGAAAAAACGCACAAAATACTAGTGTGGCAGCTTAAGACAGAACAAACTAAGAGAATGGTATTGGCATTAAGGAAAAAAGACAAGCAAATCACATATAATACAATGGAGATTAATGAAAACTTCAGAGAATTCTACAAACAATTATATCAAACTGAAAACGAAGGGAAAGAAGACAAAATAGATGAATTTTTAACTAAAATTGAACTAGCGAAATTACAAACAGAGGAACAAAATAAATTAACAGAACCATTTGAAATAGAAGAAATACAAGAGATAATAAAAAAACTACCGAATAATAAAACACCAGGAGAGGATGGATTCCCAATAGAATTCTATAAAACATTTAAATATTTATTAATTCCTCCCCTTCTGGAAGTAATCAACCAGATTGATAAAACACAAAGCTTACCAGATTCATGCAAAACAGCAATAATTACAGTAATACCAAAGACAGGGAAAGATCCACTCGCACCAGCGTCAGATAGACCAATATCTTTACTTAACTCAGATTATAAGATAATAGCTAAACTATTAGCAAACAGATTACCCGACTATGTACCAAAAATAGCAAATCTAGACCAAACTGGATTTATTAAAAAAAGACAAACAACAGACAATATTTGTAAATTTATTAACTTAATTCATGCAGTAGAAGGAAATAAAGCTCCAACAGTAGCGGTTGCTTTAGATGCAGAGAAGGCCTTTGACAGAGTAGAATGGAATTATTTATTCAAAGTACTACAAAAATTCAGCTTACCAGAGAAATATATTAATTGGATTAAAGCATTATGTAAGGGGCCATTGGCGAAAGTGACAGTAAATGAATATATATAAAAACAATTTAACTTAAGCAGATCAACAAGGCAGGGATGCCCACTATCTCCCTTATTGTTCGCATTAGCCATAGAACCACTAGCAGAACTGATAAGAACAGAAATTAAAATAAAAGGGATAAAAATAAAAGACAAGGAATATAAAATCAGTTTATTTGCAGATGACGTTATAGTATACTTAGCAGAACCAGAAATATCAATAAAGGAATTACATAGGAAATTGAAGGAATATGGAGAAATGTCAGGGTACAAGATTAACGCAAATAAAAGTGAAGCAATGCCAATTAATAATGTGGATTTCTCAAAATTTAAGAAAGAATCACCATTCAGATGGCAAACGCAAGCAATGCGATACCTAGGTATACAAATAAATAAAAACCTCGGCCTTCTATATAAACTCAATTATTATCCACTAATGAAAAAATTACAAGGCGACTTAGAACATTGGAAAAACTTACCACTAACACTGATAGGAAGGATAAACTGTATTAAAATGAACATTTTCCCAAGGATACAATACCTATTTCAGGCATTACCAATACGCTTAACAGAGAAATTCTTCAAGGAGTTAAAGAAAATAATAAGGACATTTTTATGGAAGGGGGGGGGGGGGGAACCGAGGATAAAACTAGATAAATTAACAGAATGGTATAAACAAGGAGGCTTACAACTACCAAACTTTAAAATTATAGAGCCACACAATTAAGATACCTATCAGATTTTTATCAAACAAGGGAAAAGCCAGATTGGACTAGATTAGAACTAGATAAAATAGGGAAGAAGATACCTGAACATATATTATATAAATGGGATGAAAAATTGGTACAACGTAGGAATTCTCCAGTATTGCACCATCTGCTCAGCATTTGGAAGAAGATTCATGTAGAAAGGAATAAAACAAATTACCAACTACCAAAACTAATACTAAAACAAAATCAGCTAATCCCTTTTACAATAGATAACCTTTCCTTTAGAGAATGGGAGAAAAAAGGGATCAAAAGAATAGAAAATTGTTTTTCAGGAAATAAATTATTATCCTTTGAACAAATGAAGGATAAATATAATATAACTCATGATACAGTGTTGGCATACTACCAACTGAAATCCTACTTGAAGGACAAATTGGGAAGCAGTCTGAGGTTACCAGAGGGAAGTAATTTTGAATATGTGATTACAGATACAATGATAATCAAAATATTTGTAACAAACATGTATATTAAACTACAAGAAAAGGAGAATGAGGAAACAAATGGTAAAACTAAACAAAAATGGGAACAAGATCTAAACATAAAGATAAAGAATGAAACATGGGAGAAGTTATGCTCAGGAACTATGAGAAATACAATAAATACGAGGTTACGTATGATACAATATAACGATACACAGGCTATACATTACTCCTCAAAAGTTAAATAAATGGGACCCAACAGTATCAGACAGATGCTTTCGCTGTAAAAAGGAAATGCGAACAACAATTCATGCAATTTGGACATGTGAGAAAGTGAAAAAACTTTGGGAAGATCTAAACCAGATATTAAATAAAATCACAAAAAGCAATATACCAAAAAACCCAGAGATATTCCTCCTAAGTAACATAAAAAACAAAGAATTTGGACTCGATTTGGATGATGAACAAAAAAGATTTGTTATGATAGCCCTAGCTGTAGCAAAAAAATGTATTATGTCAACCTGGAAATTAGAAGATAACTTGAGAATACAACAATGGTATATAGAAATGAATAAATGTATTCCATTAGAAAAAATAACCTATAATTTAAGAAATAACATTACAATATTTGAACAAATATGGGAGCCATACATGAAACATAATAGAGAAAACCTACCGTGGACATCTACCACATAAAATGACAGAAGGAGAAGAGAATGAAAAGAACTGACTCAGTGGAATTTCTTGTTTATTTTTATTGAGTGACGGGTTTAATGTATCTTATATTCTGAATTTTAAATAAATGGGAGGGGAGGTAGGGAGGAAGGGAGGGGAGGAGGGAAGGGGGGAGAAAATGACACTGTATATATTTAAGACGGAAAATGTATGTATCTTGATCAATATGGTTTATAGTGTGAAAAATAAAAAAAATTTTAAAAAAGAAGAGGCGGTCCAATTCTGGGAATCAGAAGTCATTGAAGAGATGGAGGGCATGTGAGGTATCACAGATGTAGGTGGGAAGGGATTGGACCAGGGAAGTCAAGGTAAGAGGAAACTAGCTTGGGGGGGTGGGGGGGGGGGAAGAGCAATGGGTTTACACAGATGATTAGGTTCATTTATCTTGAGTAAAAGGTAGAACTGGGCAGTGTGGGGATAGGAAACAATGAGGTTGGAGACCATGGGAGGGAGGTGACCAGAGGTGATGAGGTTGGAGATGGTACCATATAACCATATAACCACTTACAGCATAGAACAGGCCAGTTCGGCTCTACTAGTCCATGCTGTAGCAAATCCCCACCCTCCTAGTCCCACTGACCAGCACCCGGTCCATACCCCTCTAGTCCCCTCCTATCCATGTAACGATCCAGTCTTTCCTTAAATGTAACCAATGATCCCACCTCGACCACATCTGCTGGAAGCTCATTCCACATCCCAACCACCCTCTGCATAAAGAAATTTCCCCTCATGTTTCCCTTATAATTTTCCCCCTTCAATCTTAAACCATGTCCTCTAGTTTGAATCTCCCCCTTTCTTAATTGAAAAAGCCTATCCACATTTACTCTGTCTGTCCCTTTTAAAATCTTAAACACCTCTATCAAGTCCCCTCTCAATCTTCTACGCTCCAGAGAAAAAAGCCCCAGTCTGCACAACCTTTCCCTGTAACTGAGACCCTGAAATCCTGTCAACATTCTCGTGAACCTTCTCTGCACTCTCTCTATTTTGTTTATATCTTTCCTATAATTTGGTGACCAAAACTGTACAGAGTACTCCAAATTTGGCCTCACCAATGCCTTGTACAATTTCATCATAACCTCCCTACTCTTGAATTCAACACTCCGATTTATGAAGGCCAACATTCCAAATGCCTTCTTGGAGACAGTGGCTTGATGAGCTGTGGTGGGATCCTGAGGAAGGGGTAAGTAGGAGGAGGTGTCTGAGAGCTGTCATTTGGCCTCAGTGAGGTAGAGGTCAGTGCACCAGCCTACAACAGCACCACCCTTGTCTGTGGGTTTGATGGTGAGGTTGGGGTTGTTTCGGAGAGGATGGAGGGCAGAGCGTTTGAATGAGGTGAGGTTAGAATAAGAGAGGGGTGTGGTGAAGTTGAGATGGTTGATGTCTCAGTGGCAATTGGAAATAAAACCAGAGTGGGCAGATGACCCAGGATGAGGTGTCCAAAAGGAGGAAGAGGGCTTTAAGTGGGAGAAGGGGTCTTGGGTGGGGAGTCACAGGTGTGGAAGAAGAGTTTGGCATCGTGGCTTGCACAGAACTCATTTTAGCAAAGAGGGGCAAAGGTAAGGCCTCTACTGAGGACTGAGTGCTCTGTCTCAGAGAGAGGAAAGTCAGAGGGGATAGTAAAGATTAAGCAGGGGTCAGAGTGGGAGTCAGTGTGGTGGAGGTTGAGGGTTAGGTAAGTCAAAGAGTAGCTATGGAAGGTTGAAGAGGTCAGAGGGGAAGTGAAGAGTTGAGGGTGGAGGTGGAGGATTGGGGATATCATATGGGGAGATGGGGGTGTGGTAGGTCAGGGGGAGGTTAGGGTTTTGGGAGGTCAAGGGGTGGGGGTCTAGGGGAGATCAGAGTGGGGAAGAGGAGGGTGGAGGTCATTAGACAGAAAGGGGGAGATGGGAGGGTCTGAGAGTTAGGGTTTGGGAAGGAGAGGGGTACTCAATAGGGGAGATGGGACTAGAGTAGGGAGATAGGGAAGGGTAAGGGATGGTGGGGAGGATGAGCCTGTAGGATCCAGCAGCGAGGTCAGGGCCATGGTAGGCGTATACATCATTGGGAGTCATGTGGTGAGAGTCAGCATTGGAAGCTCTGGTCTGAGGGTGGTTGGGGCCCACGTAAAAGTCAGTATGGGAATAGTAGGGAGCTCCAGTAAGTGGGCAGTTGGAACCTAGGTGGTAGTTGGAGATTGAAGCATCAGGAGCTCAGGTAAGCGGGCGGCTGGGGCCCAGGTTGGAAACAATGGCCAAGGCATTGGGAGCTCATGTAAGCAGGCAGCCATGGACCACTAAGTGGTAGTCAGCGGCTGAAGCATCGGGAGGCCTCGTGGATATGTGGCCAGGGCCTAGGCAATAGTCAATGATCGAAGAGTTGGGAGTTCAAGTAAGTGGGCAATGTGGTCCAGGCTGGAGCTGGCGACCGAAACTGCGGGAAGTCTGACGGGTGGGTGGTCGGGGCACCGGCTGAAGTCTGCAGTGCTAAGAGAGTACTCTGCTGGAATGCCAAAGGAAGTATACAGCAATTTTTTATTAGTTTATTACAGTAAGATAAATGGTAGAAGTAGAACAAGTCAAAAAAATGATGTCTGTGAATTTATAATGCAATACACAAAAGTGCTGGAGACACTCGACAGCATCTACTGTATCATTTTTGGTTACCCTTTTCTTCCTATAGATCCTGTATTATCTGCTGAGTTTCCCTAGCACTTTTGCATATTGCCCTACAATCACAGCTTCCTGCTTAACTCCAGTTAATTTATAATGTGCTTTGGGGTTAATTGTCTAAGAACACAAGCCAGGTTCAAGAAAACGGAAAAAGAATAAGTTAACAATCTGACAGTAAGTATTTTGCATTATAAGGCCAATGAGCCAATAGAATATGATGTTTGGATTGACATGGTGAAGAGATATAAATCTTCAAACTTTTGAGGAATTAAACATAGACTCAGCTGTTTCATTCCTATTAGATGGACACAAAATAGTCCATATCAGTGCCTTTATCATTGTCCCTGTCAAGGGTTTGTTCCTGTACTGTATCCTCACTCTATCAGCCAATCTAGCTAACTTTATTCTATATCAGCAGTATTTTGCACACAGTATCCTGGCAACTAGCTCCACCCAAACAGTGTTGCTTTTACGGCTTCACTGATTCACAAAGGTCTCATATTTCAGGAAGATTAAACATCTACAGCACACCACTCCTTGGGCTGGCTAGGAAACAAAGATCTGGATAGACAGAATTCCTCCTCCCAAAGATGAACTGGTATCACAATCTGCCAAAAGAATCTATGTTTTTTTTAAACCAGGAAAAGAATTTTTCTGAGGTCAGGCCAAGCATTAGAAAGGGAACATCTGAGATGGTGATTCCAACTTCAGATCCATGCTATGAAAACACACACAATCCCAGTGTAAAGCACCTCACAAACTCCTCACCTGCCTGCCTGGTGGGGCACCTTCTGCGCCATCTGTCAAAGAGTTTGTGGGTCCCACAGTCACTCCGGAATTCACCAAACTAGAGTGGAAGCAAGTCATCCTGGATTCTGAAGAAGCTCAGCTCTGGAGCAAGTGGTTGAGGGCAAACAATATCTGTAATCATACAGTATACTCCTTTTTCTGGATATTTGTGCTATAGCCTGGCCCAACACCTGATTACCAATTTCCTTGAATTAGATTTCCCCTCTGTAACTCATTTCTGGTAACTATTAATCCACCACCAACCCCACTTCTCAAAGCCCTTTGATTTGATTAAAGCCTGTAACACATTTCCAGTATATGTTATTAAAAAAAAATATATTATTTCAAACCTTCAACCTCATTTCTTGTCTGTGGGTCTGTGTCTGTAATCTGTCACAGTTCATGTTTCCTTGAATAGCCTTTTGACCAAGAATGACGCCACACTGTTGAGTGCTGACAGGAAATCACTCTGTACCAGCTGATTGTTGGAATCTTCCCAATTCTGTTGATCATTTTCTTCAGTGCATAATCAGAATAAACATCTGGCAGCTAATAAGTCTCTAGCACTACCCAGCTCCACCAGCAAAAGATCAAAAGAGATTGGCATCATAATATGGCACTGGCTATAAATAAAATCTTTACTCAATGCTGCTTTGCAAAGTTTGGTTAATCTATGAAGTGCATCAGTCAAACATTACTTGTATGGAAGGATACAGGATATAAGTGAAGTCCAGATAATTTATTGATTGATTTAAGCATAAAAAATGCTGAAAATGTTTGACTGATTTAAAGTATTTAAGGAAACAAGTCTCACAGTTTGGACGGCTTTATGTTTCACATTCTGAAATGTTCAGGCCAAAAGGAAACTATTAAACACATTAAAATCATTAACTTATGTAAGTTTAGCTAAGTACATTTTTTTAAAAATCCTGTCTCTGAATTCTTTCATATTGTTCCCTGGAATGTTCTCTTTTAAGTAATGTTCTGGATAAGGGTAAGGTTTGGGAAATAAATTAGTAAGGAAAGTATAAACTTCAGTTATTGGTGGATGAATTGATGAATAGAGGATATAAGCCTCTTGGAAGGCCCAGGACATTTCGAAGTGAAATCTGGAAACACACACCCATAAAACCCATCACTCTCTTGGATTAATGTGTTCTTTCTGCCCAAAAAGAGGTGAAGTCAAGAGGAGCGATTTTGCTGTGATTCCATCGAATGGAGAAGCAGAGTGCTTTAATGATAAGAAAACCAGGAAGTCATCATTCAGCTGCTCACACTTGCTCTGCCATTTTTGAGCAACACAGCACTGAGACAACATCCCAGGGGTCAACGTATAGATGAGAAAAGGGGTTGGTTTCAAGATGGAGATAACAAAGTGGACATCTACCAAGGTGATCCTCTATTGGAGGGCAAATTTTCCCGCCAAAACTGCTTCCGCTGCAGGTAAAGCAACTATACACCTCATAACTGTTATTTCAGATGGTCTAAGTGCCCTCTATGTGACAAAGGAGGGCACATCAAAGTCAACTGCCTGAGAAACAAAGGTAAAAAGGATTAAAAAGAATGGACGGAGGGAGATACGAGAAACATCCCACCAGGGTAAAAACATTGGAGGAAGAGAAGGGTGAAAGCCCCAGTACTCAAACAAATGACTCAGAAGAGGATAAGGGGTTGTGGGGGCGGGGGAAACCATGTATATTCATGGATTTAATGATAGAAAATCAGAATTCTATATCAAGGTGAAAATCAACAATGAGCCTCTGAATGGAAATGGACACAGGAGCAGCAGTTTCGCTGATGCCATTAAATCTCAAACAATGACTCCTGCCTCACCTCACCATTAAACAGGCCAGCACAGTGTTAAAAACAGTCACAGGGGAAATTCAAGGTGTTTGGAAAATAAACGTGAACAAAACTGAGATGACTATCCCTCTACATCGTTGACACTAAAGGGCCAGAATTGTTCGGAAGAAACTGGCTATCCTACATTCAACTAGATTGGATGAATTTGTGCCTAGAAGATAAGTCAAAACTGGAACAAGTTCTCAAGAAGTACCAGGGAGTTTTTGAAGAAGGCCAAGGAAAAATCCAAGGAATCCAGACAAAATTACACTTGAAACCAGGGATTGAGTCTAATTTTTTTTTAATCCAGAAGGGAGTTTTTGCCATAAAAGGAAAGACTGAAGTGGAACTTAAAGGACTGGAATACGAGGGAATACTGGAACAAATTCAATACAGTAGCTCCCATCGTGCCAGTGCAAAAAGCCAATGGGGAAATTCAAATTTGCAGTGATTACAAAATCACCATTAACTTTGTTATCTCTGCAGATACCAAAACACCCTATACCCAAAGCAGAAGAATTATTTCAAGCCTTGAACAGAGAAAAGAAATTCACCAAGTTAGAATTATCACAACCATACCAACAAGTAAAATTGGATGACGACTCAAAGAAATGTGTGGTGATCAATACTCATTTGGGATTATTCACCTATACTAAAATGAAACATGGAATATCAGCAGCACTGGCCATATTTCAAGTGGTCATGGACAAATTGTTACATGGACTTAATGTAGGTTGCTACCTCAATGACATTATAATTTCTGGTCGAGGTGAATCGGAACACCTATCCAATCTTGAAAAGGTCCTAACCCATTTGCCAAGACAAATGCGTATTTATGGTACATTCCTGGTACATTTATGTGATTATGGTACAATCACATATCTGGGCTTTACAATTAACAGCAAAGGAGTACAAATGGATACTTCTGGCACCGAAGCACCTTACCCAACAAACCGTGCCAAATTGCAATCATTCCTGGGCTTGGTTAACCATTATTGGAAGCACGTTCCAAATATGTTGTTAAAAAAAAGGACAAGAAATGGTATTGGAATAACAAGACTAGTCACGCAGTGGACTGCTTGAAAGAAATACTAACGTGAAGCAACAATGTTCTCATCCACTATGTCCCAAACAAAGAAGTTACTCTGGTGGTAGACAGGTCGCCAGTAGGATTAGGAGTGGTGTTTTCACAAGTAACTAAAAAAGGGGAACAACTGGTAGCATATGCCTCCCGCTCTCTGATGACTTGTGAACGGAATTATGCACGATTGGAAAAGGAAGGACGTCATAGTGTTTGGCATCATTGATTCCACCAATACTTATATGGTAAGAAGTTTACCTTGGTAACCAACAACAAACCACTGAGTTTGATTTTAGACCCTAAAACGGGCTACCAGTGCTAGCGTGCTAGCAGCAACAAGAATTCAAAAATGGGCCATGTTGCTCACTACACATGATTTAAAACATAAACCAGCAACACAAAACAACCATGTTGATGCACTATCTCACCTGCCCCTACCAGAAACTAACAGAAAGACAAGATCATTAAATGGACAGTAAAAGCTACACCTATTAATCAAGAACAACTTCACCATTTACCTATTACAGCAAAAACAATCAGTAAAGGAGTACAAAAAGAAACTCTACTGTCAAGGGACCTCTACTTCACATCAAATGGGTGGCCTGAGGCCAAAGTGATATCAGAAGAACTAAAACCTTATTATACAAGTCACAATGAATTATCAGTTGAGGAGGTTGTTTATTTTGGGGAACCAGAACGATCATCCATACAAAACAGCAAGATTGTCAGAATTCCACCAACAACTCCCGGGGATGGTTCGAATGAAAGCACGTATGCATGTCTGGCTTTCAATAGGCCTAGACATTGAACAAACCATAAGAAGATATGGCATTTGTCAATGTGAAACCCAGAGTCCCTTAACCGAAGCAAATCCGTGGAAATGGCCATCATACCCCTGGCACAGGATTCACATTGATTTTGCTGGTCCGTTCGTGGGGGGAAACTTCCTCATTGTGGTGATGCAGACTCTAAATGGTCAGTGGAAGTACACATGAAGAAAACAACAACAGACCGGCCATTGAAAAACCTCGAAGTATATTTGTAATGTATGGATTACTGATTGAATTGGCTTCCGATAATAGACCACAGTTTGTATCTGTATTCTGTATTCCTGCAGAATAACAGTGTTTGGCAATCTTGTCAGCACCCTGTGACCCAAGCAAAAACGGGGAAGCAGAACATTTTGTATAGACCATCAAGAAGGCCATGAAGATGAAGAAAACACTAAAAACATCATGGGGTCATAAAAATGCAGATTTCCTATTAAGCTTTAGAACTACACTTCACTCTACCACCAAACGAACACCAGTTGAAGTGATGTTTGGACAATCAATTCAGATAGAATTCTATGAGGCTTTGCTACCCCAAATGAAACTCCAAGGGCCTATCCTACTGTGAACTTTCCAGAATTACCTTTGAGAAATTAGGCTCTGTCTCAACCAAGCAGTCCTATGATTCAGTCAAGCAGCCTGCTCAACAACACAGTCCTATGCAACGTCCGGATGTGGTCCACCAAAAACAAATTTCACAGTCCTCACCTCCAGCCGAGGTACCACCCCCAAAAGCAAAGAGACGGAGAAGTTTCAATGTACCTCGACGAATTCTACCTCTCTGAGGGAAAAATGTCCTCTTGAGTGACTGAAGGACCATGTTCAGTGATCTGGTCATTTAATATTACAGTTACATTATAGTTTATTCATCACGCCCAGCGTGATGGCATCATCATTCATTTATACTGTATCGTTCTATATTAAACAAATGACTGAAGCATTACATCTTCGTGTGCAGTCTTTTATGAACGACAAATACATGACACTTCTGCCCTCCAAGATGGTTGAGAAAGACTTCTTGAAGTGAGCAAAGAATAACCTGTCCTGGATCCTCCAATAAACTTTACCGAAGCAAATTTTGTTAGTAATGCTGTTTGTGAGATCTTTCTGGTCAAAACAATAGGGTAAAAGCAACCGGCGTGACTTTGGCCAGAGAAGGAAAGGGGTCAGGTCAGCTGGCAGATCCCTATTGGGCATGTGAGTCTTAACCAATGTGTTTTTGTTTACAAGGGAGTGGTGTTTAAAGTGGCAGGACTGTCCATGGAAAGGAAACCATTGTTTTTGTATTGTTGGCAGTCATGATGGGGTATGTTGGAGCCAAACTGTGCAGTGCACTGACCAGTCTGGGTAGTTAGAGGTGGTCAGTGCACTGACCTGCCAGGGTAGGTAGAGGGGGTCAGTGAGCTGACCTGCCTGAGGGTGGGTAGTGGTGAGCAGAGCTGACTTGCCAGGGGGTGGATAGACATTGGCTGTGCACTGACCTGCCAGGGTAGGTAGAGGTGGTCAGTGAGCTGACCTGCCTGGGGGTAGGTAGTGGTGAGCAGAGCTGACCTGCCAGGGTAGGTAGAGGTGATCAGTAAGCTGACCTGTCAGGTGGTGGGTAGAGGAGGGCAGTGAGCTGATCTGCCAGGGTAAGAACAGGAGGGCAGTAACATCACCCGTCGGGTAGACTGGGCAGTGACGTCACCTGTCAGGAAGCATGAACAGTGACGTCATCCATCGGGTAGCCTGGGCAATGACCTCACCTGTCAGGTAGACTGGGTAGTGACGCAACCCGTCTGATTGCCCGGACAGTGACGTCACCGAGTCCCTTCCCCTTCACCTGGGACACCCGTTTCCTGCCTCCTCTTCCGCACTCACCTGACGTGACGTTGCGGCGATCTGGGTCGGAATGTGCCTGAGATCCCGGACCCTAGATACGGCCCGGTCGCCACGCCACGACCCGGTCCTGCTGCTCCTTCCCCTGCTCCTAGTCCCAGGTAAGTCCGGGCCGGGAGGAGATGAGGGGGAATTGTCCCGTGCCGGCGTTTCCCTTCGGTTACACCAATCTTCTGCCTTTCCGTCTGTCCCAAGGTGCAGTCCCAAAAGGTTGCTCACCCTCCACTCCCCCTCCAGCCCAACTCCTCTTCCCACCCGGCCCAGCACTGATCCCTCTCCTCAACCCTCGTTCTCCCAATCTCTCCCTTCCCTGCTCCCCGTTCGTTTCTCACCTTGCCCTTTTTGTATTGCCTTCCCTGGTTCTCTTCTCGTTCCCCGCCTCCCTCCATCCTCCCCTGGTTCCTTACCCTCCTCTCGTTCCCCACCCTCCTCTCATTCTCCTCATTCCCCACCCTCTTCTCGTTCCCCATCCTCCCCTTGTTCCCCACCCCCGTTCATCCTCTCTCCTGACCACCTTATCCTTTGTTCCCATCATTCTTGCCTTGCCTTCTCTGCAATTTTAAACCAAACTTGTTTTCTCTCTTGCTATTCCTGATGAAGGGTTTCAGCCCCCAACATTGGTGGTCTTTTGCCTTCCATGGATGCTGCCTGGCCTGCTGAAACCCTCCACCATTCTGTGTTGCTCTTGTTTTCTCTATTTCCCATTTATGAGAAAGAACCTTTGACCTGAAACTTCTCAATCAGTTTCTCTTTCTGCACACCTGCTGAGTATTTCTGGTCATTTCTAGCTCAGATTTCCAACAAATCCATTTTAAAAAAGATTTTGGATTCTTATTAACTTAAATGCACAGACAAATCTCATTCCTGTATTCGAACATCTCCATGCTATTCATAGACACAGCTTAAACAATTTCTGATTACATTCGTTGTATTAGAATAATTTACAAAAATGAAACATTCTTGCTGAACCAGTCATTCTTCTTACTTGGTATTGACTCCAGCACTCCTTCCAAACAGGTGTTGCCTCTATTGAAGTTTCTTTGGCATCAGAGACCAAAGGTTTCATTGGAGAGGACATAGAACTGAGCTGCAAGTTCAGGTCCTCTTCGCCCATCACACAACGCTTGACAGTGGACTGGTCTTTCCGCCCAGTAAATGGAGGGGCAAAGCATGGTGTGAGTATGATAGCATGGTTATGTTTCTTGGTTGGTAGTAAATGCTGCATTTGTGGAGAATGTGTCAATGTTCACTGTGATGTTTGCTCCTAATGCATTTGATTATGTTTTCTAGTTCCCTTTAAAGATTTAACTTTCTTCTTCCAGTGAGTCTCAGCATAGTGAGTTATAATGTATTCACCTGAACATTTCCCATTGTGACATTCTCAGGGCAGTGGGAATCTAGAATGTTTTTCCTGAAAACTGCTATAAATCAAATGAGTCATACAGCACAGAACAGAAGCAGACCTTTCAGCTCAAGTCTGTGCTTGCCTGAAATGCTGGACCAATCCAATGTTCCTCCACTTGGCCCACATTTTGTACTTCGATGCATTAGTATTTCTTCAATGTTGTAAGAGGACCTCATGAAAGGTAGATTGGAGGAATTTAGGAACAAATCATCCCAAGAACTGGTTACAAGGCCAAACAAAATTGTATCTCTACCTTTTCTTGTTCTTTTGGTAGAATTGTATCATAATGTTGGAGAAGAACAAAGGCAGTCTGGCCAGTTTATCCACTTAGGATATCTATGCATTCAAATGTTTTAATTATCCAATTTCCCTCGGATATTTTTAATTGAATCTATTTATTTAATTGAATTTCTACCTCCCTTACAGAGTGCATTCCTCAGCAAAACTCGTTGCAAAAAAAATAACCCTACCTCTTCAGTGTTTCTGGTCCATTTGATCAATGCTTTGGCATTCTGCTTGGCATAGGCATTGTGAACGAAAGGGCCTGTTCCTGTACTGCACTGTTCTATGTAAGCACTCCAGATCTCAACTCCAGCCACAATGTACACAGGGGTCCTGACCTTTGTACTCAAGTCCCCAGGTCCCAGTTCTGCCCCAGAGTCCTGACCCCCAACCTCAATCCAGCACCCTGCTTTGACTGTTCATCCCACCTGCACCCTGATCACTTAGCTCATGTTCCTGACTGGCTGCATGATTAGCACAATGCTGTAACAGCACCAGCGATTCGGACCAGGGTTGTAAGATAATTGGACGGCACGGGCTTGTGGGCTGAAAGGGCCTGTTACCGTGATAATGTCTAAAAATAAATAAAGAGTGAGCCAGATGCCAGATCAGCAGATTTCAAACAATTGGATGCCAGATTAATTTAATTAATTTCAAGATGCACCACGGTTATAGGCTTTCCAGTCCACAAGTCCAAATACACCAATTTGATCAATTAACCTACTAACCTGGTACATCTCAACATTGGAGGGTGGGAGAAAACCAGAGCATCCAGGGGAAACCCGCACAGATATGGGGAGAATGTACAAACATACAGACAGTGCTGAATTTGAACCCGGGGCGCCTGGGTCTGCAACAAGTTTGTGCTAACCGCCATGCTAACTGTGTCGACCTTGATTCTAACTGTGCTGCCCTGGATATACCTGGGTATGGGTATACCTTGGTGAAGGGGTCAGTCCCAAAACATTGGTCTCTCTTTACTTCGTAGAGATGCTGAGTGATCTGAGTTTCTCCAGCGCTTTTGTGTATTGCTCTAAATCGCAGCATCTGCAGACTTTGTTGTTTAAAGCTGATTAGTTAGGTGAATGTTGAATGATAATTATAATGAGGTCAAAGGGACACAATCATTGTAAAAATAATGGTGTTTATAAGGCAGGCACAGCCCCTCAACATCTCATTTAAAACATGCCACTTCTGAAGGAACAGTGTTTGTTCATAATTAGTCCGTGTATGAACTCCTTCAAATTTTATCCCAGTAATTTTGTTCAGATCCTTGATTTGTGAAGTAGCCTCTCATTCCTGCTGCTCCCAACTCACCTCTGGACTTTCCCTCCATATTATGTCTGCATCGATACATTCCTCTCTCAGTACTGCTTGTCCAACAAAGTAGTGCTTATGTAGCACTGCCCATCTAACAGAGCCATGTTCTCTCGGGTTGCCATCCTAGAATGCAGCGCTCCCTCAGTATGCCCCAACAGTTGTGCACTTGCACACTTACCCTTTCCCCAACCCCTGCTTACCGATTCCCCTACTCCAACTATGAAACACTGACTCTAAATGCATAACATTTGTTCGACATAGGCTTTGCAGCTGTTATGACTCAACAGCAACAAACAAAAATGATAAACACCTTGCATTTATTGTAAAACTCCAATAATTTGGGGGGA
Organism: Narcine bancroftii; assembly: GCF_036971445.1. Classification (NCBI taxonomy): domain Eukaryota; kingdom Metazoa; phylum Chordata; class Chondrichthyes; order Torpediniformes; family Narcinidae; genus Narcine; species Narcine bancroftii. The sequence continues at coordinate 102,551,350 of NC_091476.1, read as the reverse complement.
TACTGTTAGTGCAGCATTATTTCAGTGCCGGCGATCCGGGTTTAAATCCAACATTCTCTGTAAGGAATTAGTATGTTCTCCCCCTGTCTACATGGGTTTCCTCCAGATGCTTCGGTTTCTTCCCACGCTTCAAAAAAGTACGAAATTGTAGGTTAATTGGTGTACATATTTGACTGGAACGGGCTCATGGACAGTAAAGGCCTGATACTGTGCTGTATGTCTATATTTAATAAAAAGAGAAACGTGTAAACCTGCGGAGAAAGGACGGTGGAGCATGGGAGGACGAAGCTGCTGTAACAGATGTAATGGGCCAAATGGCCATCATTTTGTGACTTTTTTTAGCTCAAAGTGGCTGACAGGTTTCCTACATTGCAACGACAAAGTTTCTGTGTGTGAAGTACTTCAGCACTTCCTAGGACTCTGTGGGGTCCACATAAATGTAAATTCTTTGTTCATTTCACTGTTGTAATTTTCTACATCTTTTCCGCTGTGCACTTTCCTGTGTCCCCAGCTGACGATGGTCATTTGTTTGATACTCCCTCTTCATATGTTTTGTTGATATTTGTTTAATTGCCCTTCTTTTTTTGAGCAATTGGCTGCTTCCTTCCTGAAGCCAATCGCTTTGATGGTGGCCTTTATCAGAAAACTTCCTCAGCTGATCACATACCAGGAAACTGAGGCTCATTCTTGTCATGTCTGCTCCCGCACAGACTGACATGGTTGTTGGTTTGATTTTGGGTTTTGTTTATTATAAGCTTGAAGATTTTTGATTATTTCTTGTTTCAAAATATGCTGTGTTTATACGGTAGATAACTTAATGATAACCAAGGATCAGAGAGGGCAGGACAAGGGAGGGAGGTCAGTGGAATGCAGTGCACAATCTCTGTTTTGCAGTGTGGGCATGACTTCCAGCTCAAATCTGCCCCTCCCTCTCTCTGTCCCCCTCTCTCGGCCCCCACCTTCTCCCTCCCACCTCTCTCACTACCCCTTCTCCCTCCCACCTCTCACTACCCCCCCTTCTCCACTCACTACCCCCCCCTTCTCCACCCTCTCTCTCTCTCTCTCTCTCTCTCTCTACCCCCCTCTCTCTCCTTTCCAGCTCATTCCTAAATTAAACTACACAGTGTCACTCAGAGTGTGGAAGGATCACCTGACTCCCTGTCAGATTCCTCTGGTTATGCTCTGTTTCCTGGTATGTGACCAGCTGAGGAGGTTTTCTGATAAAGGCCACCATCAAAGCGATTGACTTCAGGAAGGAAGCAGCCAATTGCTCAAAAAAAGAAGGGCAATTAAACAAATATCAACAAAACAGAGCAGCTAGTGCATTAGATACAAGGAATAGGCTCCCTATCTGCTGCAGAGGCAAACTGACCAAGGCCCATTTTCATGGGGGAACTTTACTGTCGCTAATTGGCTAGGTTGGTGTCTCAGTGATTCCTCGGTGGATAAAGGAACACAGACGTGGAATCAGTAAGCTATGGACACACCATCTATGGAAGCTACAGGTATGACCAACAAGGATTTTTGCTCCACACTTGAGGAAAGCATGGCTTGTAGTCCAGGGAAGGATAAGCTGGCCGTCCTGGGCTATTTCAATGCCCAATCAAAAACAGAAAATTCAGGAGGAACTCAGCAGATCGGGTAGCATCTGTGGACCAATAAACAGAGGTGGAAGACCATTGATTGGAAATGTCCTTCAGCATTTTTTTGATCTTCAAGTTCATTACCAGGGATAACTATCTTGAAGAACCAGAGTCACCACTGGTGCAAGGATTTCCAAGTGAGAAACTGTAAGGACATCTGAATTACTTTGAAATGTACCTTTGGTTTTCCATTAACCTCCCCAACGATGACTGCCCACCTTAACGAGGAAGCCCCAGGTTGAGCTTTTGATGGAGCACATCATTGGCCAAATAACCTACCTGCCTGCCAGTTGCTGTCAAATATCTCCTGTGGTATAGCCTTGGTGTGCAACCCACGCCTTGGCAGCCACCGCAGAACCCACGAAACCAAAGGAAACAATTGTTCTGATGCTGAGTGGATTTTTGGAGAACTAAGATAAGACAAGGGATATGATAAAAGGGCGAGCAGAGGATCAACGGGAAGGAGCATTGAGGGAGTATTAACAGTGAAATAAACCCGTTGGGCTGAAACAGTAAATCCACTGTCTGCCAGTTCTACAAGCCCCCGTGCTAAACAAGGAATTAATTTCTCTTGTCTTTCTCCTCTCCCCTCACAGAGGAGCTGTTGTTACTCCACAAGCATGGTCCCCTGTGAAGTCTCTTCAGTGCCTTTCCCCTTCAAGAGCCCCAGCAAGTTGGATAACTGAAGCGTTGTCATAAGATTGTTGCTCCTCAATTGTTGCTCCTCTGCCTCACCTAACCCAGCAGACACCAAGATCTGAATCTGGAGACCCAGAGAACTCTGGTGGGGTGTCAGGTCTGAGGGCAAGGGAAAAGTGATGGCCACTAACAATGAAGAGTTTGGAGAAATGCTAATATGATAACTGAATAAAAACAAACCTAGCAGTGACAGCGACCCAGTTCGAATCGAGTTTTATGCTCTCCCCAGGACTGTGTGGATTTCCTCCAGGTGCTCTGGTTGCCTCTCATGTTTGAAAGACAGACAGAGTTTGTAAGTTAATTGGTCACGTGGGTTTATTCAGGTGGAGTAGGTTCTTGGGCCAGAAGGGCCTGTCACAGTGCTATATCTCTTTTAAAAAAAACCTTTCCACTGTTATGCGAAGGATACTTAATGTGGATCACTCTTCGCTGTTCAAAATACAAAATAAAACAGTGAAAAGGTTAAACTAGATTAAAGCATTGACTGTATCCTGACCTGTATGTGATACAACTGTGCCTACATTAGTTGTTGACATTTTTACAAAGACACAATGTAATAAACTGGAAATGTCCACAATTCACAGTGTAAATGCTGGTGGTTTGTTCTTGTATATTATTCCTTCATCCTGACCAAAATGAGGCTGTTTTACAATTGGGTACACTGCCAGGTACTTGCTTGTCAGTAACACAAAACATACGATGACCTTTTCAGCTGCTTTTGTGGATCTGTCTCAAGTTTTAATTTGTTTGTGCTGGCAAGCATGAACATGTTATTTCCAAGATACTCATGATTTTGATGTGTGCAAGACAAGCAGTTTTGTAAGCACAGAAGGAGGTTAATAGGGCTATAGTATCCTGCCTGTCCCCTGCCCATGCTTTGGGAACTTGGGTGGGGAAAGAGTGTCTGAGGGTGATCACAATTCTTTTCTCCAATGGTTCTCCTTCCCACACCAACTGTTAAAAAGTAACCAGCCTCTCCAATGTTCTCTCAGAAATTCCAGCATGAACTATCAGGTGACTGGTATGAGATCATCCTCAGCCCCATGTCCTAGAACTCCCACAGCTATCTCCACACCCTGCTCTTGGTCACACTTTCCTTGTCTCCTTCTCTGTCATGTCCACTGTCCCTGTCAAAAGCTTTCAACCTCCATCCCCAGCTCATTCTTTCAGTTTCTGATCTTCATTTTGTACATTCCCCTTTTCTGTACTATACTTTCTGGGGTTTTTTTTAAGATTGGGTGTAATATAATCATAATTGCAATTAATATAATTTCTTTGTCATGCTTTTAAATGCACACTGACTAATAGGGAATAGGACCTACCTATTGGTAGCAGCTCCTACACATCTGGACCTCATCTCGCCTGTTTTGCACCCGTCAAAGCCACAGGGATCCAGAGAAGTGGACCCTCAATGACAGAAAAATATTGCAGGAGGTGGGGAGTGGAGAGTGAACCATTTCCAAATTTTCAATTTTTTTTGCAATCCTTCTCATTACCCATTGTGGTGATACGACCACCAGCCTTCTGCAGGGGGCGATCTCTGTACCTGCAGGAAGACCACTTAACGGGCTGACTCCACCTGGCCGGCTGTCAATCAGCCGACCTGAATATAAACCTGTGCCTGCCCCTCCTGAGCCAGTCACACGGGAGCCACCAAGGTGTGAACTGGTGTTCAGACTTTTACTGGAATAAAGCCTGTTGTATAGTCTTTTGAGTTTTGGGCTTGCTTTCTGCTACCTCAGTGCATCACACCTATAGAATCACGTTTAAAACAGGTTCGTTTTGTGTCCTCTTATTTAAATGTTACAATTTGATGAAATGTGTCTCAATTTGTAGATTTAAAAAGAAAGTTAAGCAGACCCCTCTACGCTTCAGTGTGCTTTGCCATGTTCTCACCATTCACTGTGTAGCAAGAGAGCTTGTCCCCTCTTCCTGTATGAGCATTGGATTAAGATGACATGAATTGGAGACTCTATCAGCACATTCCCCAGGATCTGGGGAATTCCTGGAGCAGATCTTCCCTCTAGTGGAGGCATTTCATATTGTAGGTCAGTTGATTAAATAGTGAATAGAGCTTGCTGAAAACTGGTCTTAAATTGTGTCTTTCACTACCTCAAAACATCTTGAACAGCTTTACAAGAATTTTGGTATGTAGCCATTTGTTTTGATGTTGTAAATGTGGTCGCACATTTGAGAATAGCAAGATCCCACAACCTGCAGTCCAGATAATCTAAAATAAAACCACTATAGGGAAAAAGCTGGAAATCTCAAGTCATTAGAAAGTTGCTGGAAATACTCACCAGTTCAGAAGGTTTCTGTGGAAACAGACAGGGTAGTTTCTACTGGTAGATGTTATCAGAACTGGGAAAAGTTAGAGAATGAAGGACAAAGTTGGGCATATTGGTCAGTGTTGGGACGGGATTCGGGAAAATTCAACATTCGATAGTCCAATGCGAGATATTGAGTCTGGAAATGAGCGAGAAAGCTCCTATTCTTGTTTGGATAATGCCTTGGGGTTATTTGCATTTTGTTCTGGTTCTACTCTCCTTGAGGGAAGATGTTCTGGCTTTGGAGGCAGTGCAGAGGAGGGTCACCAGATAAGGGGGTTAGCCTATAAGGAGAGATTGAGACTGTACTTGCTGGAATTTAGAAAATGAGAGGGAATCTTGTAGAAATGTAAAATATTATGAAAGGCTTAGATAAGAGAGTAAGTAAGTTGTTTCCATTGGTAGGGGAAACCAGAACTAGGGAACATAGCCTCAAGATTCTGAGTCGTAGATTTAGGATGGAGATGAGGAGGAACTGCTTTTCCCAGAGGGTGCTGAATCTGTGGAATTTGCTGTCCATTGAAGCAGTGGAAGTTACCTCAATAAAATATTTAAAATAAGGTTAGATAGATTTTTGTATGGTAAGGGAATTAAGTAATATGGTGAAAAGGGCAGGGAGGTGGAGATGAGACTGTCATCAGATCAGCCATGATCTCATTGAATGGGGGAGCAGGCTAAATGGGCCCGATGGCTGACTCCTGCTCCCATTTCTTATGTTCATTGTCAGAGAGCAGATTGAGTCCTGAGCATCATGTCTCATTGGAAGGATGAGTGGAAAGACTCACATTAGAATAAATTGCATTGTCTCTCCTGCAAAAGGCAATATATTTGTTTGTTTTTGTGATGTCTTTCTTGTGTTACTTCGGGAAATCCTTCTTTGCTGCAGTCCATGTGGGGCCAGTTCTCCAATTGTAGAAGTGTTGAAGGGCATTATCACCTGGATTTGCTCTGCACTACAGGTTAGTGATGTGGGACATCATCCTTCTTTCTCTGGTAAGGGAGACATTTGATTGAGAGTAAATCAACAGGTAATATCAAAAGCAAGAACTTCAGTGGACATTTAGGGTGGAGTAGGTTACCAAGTGCAGGATCCTTGGAGAGCGAGACAGGGGAATTAATAAAAGGAAGCAAATAATTTAAGCTGTTCATCACAGTGGAGGTCACTGCAAATATCCATGGATTATAGGTGAGCTGGTTTCAAATAGAAGGGAAGAATTTGGAACAATTCCTGTAACTAATGTAAAACACAAAAGACAGAGAGATCAAGAAAGAGGAGATGAACCAAATGAATTTGAGGTTGGGATGAAAGTTATCAGCAAAATGAATAAAGTCAACAAGCTTCTCACATGTGTATGAGGCGGCCCCAATGTAGTCATCACTGTAGCAGAGGAAGAGTTGAGGGACCTTGCCTGTGTTGATTTGTAGCTTGGATTGCTCCATAAAGCCCACAAACAGACGTAGCTGGGACCCAGCGGGTACCCATGGCTACTCCTTTCAGAGAAAGTGGGATGTTGAAGGTAAGTTATTAAGGGTGAGAACAAGTTCTGCTATGTGGAGGAGGGTGGTGATGACTGGTTCGATCTGTTGTCAAAAAAGAAACAAAGGGCTTTGACACCTTCTGTATGTGGGATGGAGGTGTAGAGAGATTGGATGTCCACTGTGTATATAAGGCGGTCAAGTTCAGGGAATTGAATGTTATGAAAGAGATCGAGGGCATGTGAAGTAATGCGGATGTTGGTGGGGAAGGATTGGACTGGGGCCTGCAACTAAAGTGTTGGAATTCAAGGGAGACAAGTCATCAGAGCTCAAAGGGCTGTACTCAAAAGGTATTAGAGGGAGTGACCACAGAGATGGTAAAGTCACAGGCTGGAGTTTTTCAAAACTCTCCAAGTTCTAGGAGGGTAGCAACAACTGAGAAATATGGAAATCTGATGCCATTGTTCAAAAACTAAGGAGACAAAAAGCAGGAAACTACAGGTTTAATGTCTGTTGTTAGGAAGATGCTGGAATCTGCATTCGAGGGAAAACAATATACGCAGTGAAGCTTGATGTAATCAAAGAAAGTCAACATTATTTTTTTGAAAGGAAAGTCACATTTGTCAAACTTGTTAAGATGTTAAGGGGACACAAGAAGCAGAATCGATGGAAGGAAACTAATCCTGAATTGGGATTTCTAGAGGGCATTTGATAAAGTGCCACAGAAAAGCCAAATGTATTGGAGGCAGTGCACTGAATAGATTGAAAAGTGGTTGTCATGAAGAAGACAGGGTTGGAATAAATGGCTCATTTTCAGACTGGAAGGGGAAAACTTGTGGAGTGCAGCGAGGCTAAATGTTTGGTCCTTAATGATTTACTATTTATATTGAATACTGAGCAAAAGTGACAGAATGTACTGGCATTGGAGGCAGTGTAGAGGAGGTTCTGGGTTGATTTCAAAGATGAGGGCCTTAGCCTACAAGGAGAGATTGAGACATCTGGGACTGTACTCACTGGAACTGAAGAAATGAGAAACATATAAATTTATGGAAGGCTTAGCTAACTTAGAGGTAGTTAAGTTGTTTCCATTAGTGTGGGAGACGATTCAGGGTAGTAGATTTAGATGAGGAGGAACTGCTTTACCCAGAGGGTGGTGAATCTATGGAATTTGCTCCCATTGAAACAGTGGAGGCTACCTCAGTAAATATATTTAAGAATATATTTAATATATTTAAATCTATATTTTTACATAGATGGGGAATTAAGGATAGATTTTTATATAGTAGAGGATTTGAGGGATATGGGGAAAAGGCAGGTTGGTGGAGATGTGCCTATCATCAGATCAGCCACGATCTCATTGAATGGCCGAGAAGGCTCGATGGGCTGGATGGCCTACTCCTGCTCCTATTTTATGTTCCTATGTTCTAATACAAAGTTCCCAAGTTTGCTGAAGGGATGGAATTTTGGACAGAGGATATTTGTACTCTGGAACAGGATATATGTTGAGTGAATAGACAAAACTTGGCAATTGGAATTGAATGTGGAAAGTGTGAGGTCATGCATTTCAAAAGGAGAAATCAAAAGACAGGCCATTTTCTAAGTGGAGAAGGACTGCAAAGAAATGGGAGTACAAAACAATCAAAGTGTTCAACTCCAAAAAATGCAAAATGTCAGCATTCAAGTCCAGCAAATAACTAACCCTTTATTGCCAACGGTCTAGTGTAAAAAGGAGTATTGTCACAGTTTTACAGGGCAGTCTGGCCTAGTCTATTGTCTAGAGTTTGTATCCCCTTTGTCTCCCTGTTTAAAATATATGATATGATTGCATTGGAAGTATTCCTGAAGAAATTCACTCGGCTAATACCTGGCATGAAAGGGTTATCTCAAATGATTCAAATTGTTAGTTCTGTATTCCTTGGAGTTTGGATGAATAATGGGTGAATTGAATGAGGTTCTAAGAAAGCACAATAAGGTTTGAGATGATTTGGGAGTTATGGGTTATGGATTATGTGGATATACAAAGCATTGATGTGAGAATCAGTCTTCATAAAACCTGTTTTAATGTATATTACAATCAATATTTGATAGTATTTTTTAACCAAAAGTATACTTTATTCACAATAAATTACTTACAGAAAAGAAAACCATTCATAGTCTATTTATACCCATAATGTCATTCACATCTATATATTCTCATCAATGTACATTGTTGCATTTGTTCTTTCAGTGTTACCACCACTGTGGCATGTTGTTGTTTCTTCACCCTCTGTTCATTGAGGGGCTTCCTCTCTGTCTCAAAGCCTGGTAATGGGAGGACTCTAGAATTTGGACCTTCCCTACATTCATGTTGGCTGCACCAAGTGTGTCTCTTGGCAATGTGGTATAAAAAGGGCAGCTTTGTAACCAGTAGTAGTGTCTACAGAGCACAGGTTGCTGGCCCAAAGCAGGAGAGCAACTCTAATATAAGACAAAGGGGCTGTGTCAATTGGCTTACATTATTGTAACTGAACGTGAGAAGCTTCCATCACAGGTTTAATTTTGTCAGGTAGCACTTCAAGCATGGTCATGGGCACATTAGCTCTGTCTCTCAACGGAATGTCTGTGTATCCAGTCAGCCATCACCATAATGCTGTTGTGGATTTTCTGTCTGTAGATGTAAACCAACCATGTGAATTACCTTGCCAAGTAACAGAGAGGATCCAATGAACTGCTGGAGGAACTCAGCAGGTCAGGCAGCATCCATGGGTAGAAATGGTCAGTCCTGCTTGTGTGTTCAGTCCCTTGCCAGACCATCAACAGGATGTTTGTTTTGTTTGGGTGGGAATAAACTTTGGAGAAATTTAGTTTGTTCATATTGTCAAATTTACAACCTTGTTTTACATTTTGCTTTTAATTATACAGTAAAAGCCCTGGTATCTGGCACCTGTAGGGAGTGGTAGCTGCTGGATATGTATTTTCCTGTTGCTTGGGACGTGATCTTACCATGCCTACCTAATACACCTGCATTAAAAATAAACAATTTAAAAGACACAAATGAACTTAAAATGAACAAACTTCATTTGCATGAATATATAAACTTAAAGCATTCTGTTTAATTTTCAGTCACATTCTTTGAAAATATGTAACAGCTGCTGTCCACAGAGCTGCCCGAAAGATTAACAATAACATTATAGATAACCCCCCCTGCCCCTCTCCCCAAGGTTTACAGTTGAAACCTCTGACTGGGCTGACTCCTAAAAAGCAGGGATAAGGGGACACTTTAAGAGAGTCACTCCAATGGCAAGTGACATCAATTGCTCTCTATTCAGGGCGATACCATTACTGTTTTACACACTTTATTCAAACAGCTGCCACAAGCAAAGCACAACCAAGGCACTCCGCTTGTGGTGAACAATTTATAACAACCCCACATACCACAGGTTAAGAAATACTGGTTTAGGTTATGCAACTTAGCAACTCTCACAGCAGAATAACAGATTTCCTGTGCTTTTGCGTACAATTAGTGCTGGAATATCGTTGTGGGAGAGGAATTTCTGCCAACGGTTACTTTGGGACTCAGCTATTGTGTGTTGTGTTTGACTCTGATCCCCTTTCCCACTGCAGATACTTTATTACCATTCTGCCGCGTTTCCTGCTTTTCAAGGCCCATTGAAGGATCGAGTCCTATGGAATGGGGAGGTTAGAAATGGCAATGCTTCAATCATCGTGAAGAATCTGACACAGAATGACAATGGGACATTTAGTTGTGTCGTGCAGAACCCGCCCGACGTGAGCAGCTTTGTGCCTACCACTAAGCTCACCGTCACCAAAAGAGGTGAGTTGGTTAAAGTGACAGAAAAGGGAACCATTCGGCACAAACGATGCTGATTTTCAATCAGATCCATGTTTCAACCCAGTGGGGGAATAGATATGCACAGTCACAGACTATTTCCCATGAGAGGGAATCTAAAACTAGAGAGTATAAATTTGAGGAAAAAGGGAAAGGATTTAAAAGGGGTCTGAGGGGCACCTTCTTCATAGAGGGTGGTGGGTATATTGAACGAGTTGCTGGAGGTAATGGTCGAAGAGCAGCACAATTAGTGGTTAGTGCATTACTATTACAGCACCAGTGACCTGGATTTGAATCTGGCACTGTCTGCAAGGAGTTTGTAAATTCACCCTGTGACCATGTGGGTTTTCTGTGGGCTGCGGTTTCCTCCCACGTTCCAAAGATGTACGGGGGTTAGTAGGCTAATTGGTCACACAAATGTATTTGGGTGCATGGCTCATGGGCTGGAGGGGTCTGATATCGTGCTGGATCTCCTAATAAAATAAATAAATAAAGTGGGGAGAATTGTGACATTCAAAAGATATCCCAGGACAATTTTATTGAAAAGGTTTGCTTCCTGAAAAACAAAATTGGTTATTGTGGTAAACACAAATATAATTTCAGATTTGCTGTATCACATAGAAATTTGGAGAAACCTTAAATTAAATTTGATTGAATTTAGCATAAAACATATACTCGCCACAAATGCAACAGAATGTATCACAGTTGTTGCGACACTGCCGATACATTTTTTGCTGTGTTGAATCGTCCTGAAGACAATAAACGCTATTGTTAAATACACTCACTATGCTATTGCCTGCAGAATATGCACATCAACATGGGTTCAATCCATATACAAATGCTATGCATTACATTGATATGTGAGGTGCTTTCAAATTTTGTCTGCATCTCACCTGAGTAAGCAGATCCAGGCCTAAGACAACATTTGCATCGCCTCTGCACTGAGTGCATGTCCAGTCATACTTAGACTGACCAAAACAGCTTGCTTTGTTGGCAGTATACTAGTAGGCTTAAAATATGGCAGGAAATCACAAAATATGTTATACCTAAAAAAAGGTGCATGATAGAATATTTTAAGGTGATTTTCATGATTAGCAGCCCAAAATCCATAAAATACACCCAAAAGAGTTCAAAATCTTCGTTGTCCAGTGTATTCAGAGAGGTCCATTGGATAGGAAAGATTCAGGGGGATATGGGACAAGTGCAAGCAAATAGGACCAGGTTGGAGAGCATGGATAATTTGGGCTGAATGGCCTGTTTCTGTGGTCTGGAACTGCTTCTCATCAGAGAATGGAGGCTTCTCCCAACTTTACCCCACTTTTGCCATTTGCCTCCTATCGAGTCCTTGGTTCTCCAGAAGCAAAAGTCTTTGTGGCGTTTTGACACATAGGGAGTGTTTACGAAGGAAGGGATACGAGGGAGTCTGCTCCAGGAGCTGGCCAACAGGAACCTGGGGCAGTGATACGCCACTTCACCTCTGCCCGCCAATCCCTGACCCTCATATCTTTCATCCCCCTGCCTTCTTCCTGAAAAATCGTGTAACATAAATTAATTAAATTAATCCAAAAGTGAAACACTGATGTCTGCCGACACTGTGGTTGAAGTGAAAGCACAATGCTGGAGAAACTCAGCAGGTCAAACAGTGTTCTTTATAGAGCAAAGATAAAGATATATAACCAATGTTTTGGACTTGAGCCCTTCATCAAGGTACGAACAAAATGTAAGCAGGTTATGTATCTTTATTTTTGCTCTATCAAGTACACTGTTTGACCTGCTGAGTTTATCCAGCATTGTGTTTTCAAATTAATCCAAAATCAGGGGCTGTAAGTGAAGCTGAGAAGCAGGAAAAAAAACTTTATTGGGCATGCTCATATAGGAGATATTTGAGCAAAGTAGGTTAGATGACTTCACATTGCAAAGAGTGCATGAGAGAAAAGGGAGTTTAAAAATCAGCAATTTGGTTGACGGAAAGAGTGCATTTCCTGTGTGGGCTGAATGGCCTGCTTCTGTGCTGTAAGCTGCAGTTAACTGGCCTTGGTTCTTTTCTCTGTACAGTACTCCCTTTTCGCCTGAGTGTAGTCGTCATGTTGATGCTGCTGGTGGTTGTGCCAACTTTGCTGGTGGTCATCGTGCTTCTGGTGTGGACGGGCAAGAGATTTGACTTCTGCAGATCCAGAGCCGCAAAGTCACCGATCGAGGTGTTGGAAGGGTAGGCTAAGAGCTGGCAAGGGATTATTGAGCAAATCAGTCGCCTTCCCTTAAAACAGCCCGATTTATCAGTTAATTTAACCAACCAGTTCACACACAGCAGCTATGAAGACGGAGCAAGATCCCACAAGAGGGCAGTGGGCGATTCACAAATTCATCATTAGGATGGATAATCTAATGGTTCATAGAATGATAGACCACTGAAAGAGGCTATTTGGCCCATTATAGCTGGTCTAATTCTCTAAAAGGAGACAAATTCATCCCATCTGCTGATTTTTTTCCTCATTATTTGCTATCCTCTTCTTTGCATCCATTCAAATCTCTTCTGAATCTGGTGCCAGCTTTCATGCCAAGCAACCAGATCCCAATGCTTCACCGTCAAAAATACTCTCCTCATCTCCCCACTTCCTTTGTTGAATACTTCTCGCAGAGATCCCCAAAGTGCTAGAACCCCACCATTAATCTGAGAAGATCTTAGCTCCTTGGGCTATGACAGCAAATCCTCCTGAAAAATTCTCATTCCTCCCTCCTGACAACCTTTCCCTCCCCAAAGAACCCTTTATTCCCGTCTTCATTCCAGAGACCTCCAGACATCCTCTCCTCATCCTCCCAAAATCCCTTTGATGGAGCCCTTGGAATTAATTTAGTTTTTGCTTAAATTTTGCATTTACAGTAAAACCCCTGGTATCCAGCAGCTATAGGGTTTGGTTTATGCCAGATAAGTAAATTTTCTGGTTGCTTGAGATTGCAAGTTGTGTAATTGGTAAATTAATGGTGATGCGCGCCAATTTTAATCTTTTGTATTTTTTACCTTTTTTTTCCAGCGACTTTCTTTTTGCCGGTTAGTTGAGGCTGTTGGTTGCTCGCATTTTAGATAACAGGGGTTTTTCTTTTGAGGAAACAAATTTTGCACCTGCTGCCATGTTACAAACAATAACTGTAGGTCTCTTCCTCCACAGAGATATGGATGGTTCTGAAGATGGGTTGTGGAACAGCTTGTGCATGCGATGTGCTACTTGTTTGCAGGTGAGTTCCAGCATGGGTTTTCCAGATACCAACCCTTCGCTCAGCATTGGATGCGGGGATTGTGTGGAGCTCGATGGTCAGGGTGGGGGAGAAGTGAGGGAGTGGCTAGGGGAGATGGAGGGGATGCAAGAAGGGGCTGGAAACTGGATTCAAAAATCACGGGAGGTGGGAGGATGAAGTGTAGGGAGATGGCAAAATGGGCAAGGTTTGAACTTTAGATGTTGCTTGGCAGAAATTCAACTTTGAAGGATCATGGTGATGACAGCAAGGAGGCGAATGGATCCTTACGTTCAACACGAGGAGGTTCCAGGTCATTAGATGCATCATCCTTTGTAAACTGAGAAGGATTCTTCTGCAAGTAGTCTAATGGGTTAACTCTAAAATATTGTACATACACCCATATAAAGTAGAACAATGAGAACATGATTAAAATTGTAATGAGGAAAAAAAAGATCATTTAGTACCAGGCACGTTCTCTGTGGTTGTACTGTTGTGGGGTTCATTCAGGAGTCTGATGGCTGTTGGAAATAAACTGCCTATAAGCCTTTTGGTGCACTTTCTCCCTAGTGGAAGAAGAAATTGAGTCCAGGGTGTGATGGGACCTTCATTATGTTTGCGGACTTTCCAAGGCAGCGGAAGATGCAGTGGATTATGAGGTGCCCAAATTCATCACATCAGAAGTTACAAGGAGGGGAAGAGCCACAGACAAGTTTGGCTTCTTTGTCCTCCACACAAACATGGTCTGGGCAAAACTGGGACCCTCCATTTCTGCAGTTGCAGTGGGACACGTCCTGTGTCAGTCAGTCAGTGTATGAACATTGAGAAGCCCAGTGCATTGAAAAAAATGTTTTAGTTTTGAAACAGTAGTTACAAGAATGTTGGTGAAGAGAATGTGTAACAGGATCAAAGTCACAGAACTTCACTTGATTTCTCATGACGTAGAAAGAGGCCCTTTGCCGAATGCGTTTATGATATGTTGAGAGCAACCTCATCAACCCCATTACTCTACCCTTCTCTGATGTTCATAGCACCCATCTACACCAGGGGCAATTTTCGATTGCCAATTAACCCAACAGCCAGTTTACCTTTAGGACATGGGGGGACTTCAGAGAGCTTGGGGATGGGAAAACCCAACTGGTCACAGGGAGGGTGTTCAATCTCTACCCAGACATGTGGCACCACTCCTTGCTGTGTCACTCTGCCACCATATGGCCCACCAATGCACTGCAGGGCTAAGAGACAGAGTAGGTCAGACAGCATTCGTGGGTTTCAATTCTCTGTCTGTTACCAAGACTAAGTTAGAGTAGGTGAAATGACAACTATACAGTGGGAAAGAATCTGGAGGGGCCCAGATGCAATTGACTAAAGGACAGAAGGTGTGAGAGGCAAAGGCGCAGATTGAGGGAGAAAACACTAGGAAAGGGGATATGTAATTTCATCCATTCTTAGTCCTGATGAAGGGTCCAGACCAGAAATGTTGATGGTCCATTCTACCCATAAAATGCTGTCAACCTGCTGAGTTCCTCCAGCAAATCTTTATCTGCTCCAGATTCCAGATCTGCAACCTTCGTGCCTGCTCTGGGTCTGGGCTCCATTCCTAGATGCTCCCAGATGTTTGATTTGCTTTTATTTTTCTCTCCAGGATTCCGACGAGGAAGATGAGGACTTCCACCATTTTCATCCTGTGTCAGAATCAGTTACATAGCCTGAAGGTTTTTTTTTCTTCCATATTATCCTGGGCAGAATGATTGGGTAGGCCTCCTGGATGATCTGTGTCAGGGAGGGGTTAGTTTTTCTGTTACCACTCCAGGTAAGGGGTTGGGGTAAGGGCGTCTCACCTTATCTTCTCTCGCACTTTCTGGTAAGGGGATCAATAATTATGTATATTTTCAGATTAAGGGCCTGCTAAGACACTGGGATCTGCCCACAATTTTAACATTAAATTCAAATTTAATTTTTTTAAAATTTGAATTTAGACATGCTGCATGCCCTCCTGGGCCCATGAGTTTGTGCCAACCAAATACCCTAATTAACCTATAACCACTGTATGATTTTGAAGGGTGGGAGGGAACCAGAGCACCTGAAAGAAATCCACTCAGACAGTGGGAGAATGTACAAACTCTTGAACCCAGATAGTTGGCACTGTAATATTGTTCAGCTAATCATGGTGAAGAATGTGTCCTGTTCACAAGAAGCAGGATTAATCCAACCCGGCCAATTACTGCCACATGAGCCCATTCCCCCAAACATCACAAAGTGATGGAAGGAATCATCCGCAGTCCAATCAAGCACCACTCCCAGCAAAGGCGCTCAGCTCCTTACCTCACTGGTCTCAACATGGACGGAAGAGCTAAGCTCCAGAGGTGAAGAGGGAGAGCGACTGCCCTCAACATTAAGGCAGCATTCAACAGAGCGTGGCATCAAGTCCTGCCTAAACTGGAGTCACTGAGAATTGTCTTTCTGTTTGGAATCATTCTGTGCACAAAGGAAGCCGGCTGTGGGGATTTGAGGCCAATCATCTCAATCTCAGGACATTTCAGCAGGAGCTCTTCATGTGGGCTGTCTTTGGCCCAACCATCTCCAACTGTTTTATTCATTACTTTCCTTCAGTCACGATGCCCAAGAGCGTCTTTGCTGATGATTTCACAAAGCTCATCCCCATTAGTAATTCCTCAGATAAAGAAGCAGGTCTCCAAACAAATGCAGCGAGACCTGAACACTATCCGTGCCTGGGCTGATAAGTGATGAGTAACATTTACAACACACAAATGCAATAATGATGGCCAATGAAAGAAAATCCAATTTTCACCCCTTGACATTCAATGGGATTATTATCATTCATTCCCCCACTACAAACATCCTGAAAGTTCACCTTGACCAGATACTGAAGAGGAACAGGGATATACATGATGGCACTACAGGAGCAGGTCAGAGGCTCAGAACCTTGCAATGAGTAACTTCCCAAAGCCTGTCCACCATCCTCAAGGCTGAGGTCAGGAGCAACACTGAACACCCCACTTGTCTGAATAAATGCACCTTCAACTCGTGGTGGACATAGCAGGCCATCTGATCAGTACCCCATTCGCAGCCAATCACTCACTGTACCAACCGGGTATGGTAGCAACAGTCGGTACCATCTACAGGATGCTCTGCAACTCACCGAGACTCATTGAACAGCACCTTCCAAACTCGGGAACGTTGCCAGCTGGAGGGGCAAAGGTAGCAAAAGGGGAACAGCAGCACCTGGAGATAGCTACATACCATCCTGGCTTGGAAATATATTGCCATTCCTTCAACGACATTGGCTCAAAACCTCTCTAACATCATTGAGGATGTACCGCATCCTGTGGACTGCAGTGGTGCTAGAAGGCAGCTCTCCTCAAGGACAATTGGGGCAAGGTGATTAAATGCTGACTCAGCCTGTAAAGTCCACACCCCTTGAATTAATAAAAGTGACATTGTATCGATAGCTGATGTATCAGTATCTAGATCTCAGAAATGTTCTAAAAAGGAAATGTGAATACTGAGAAGAAGGAGCAGATCAATTAATATGTACAAGATCCACTCTAACATTACAATCCAACCCTCAGCTGTTATCTTCCCCTTGCTATCCCAATGGTCCAGCCCCACAGTGGCCTGGCCCTTCAGCCCAAGCACATTCATGATTTGCTACCTTGTCAAAGTCAAGCTTTGCATCGTGCTGGCACTCTTGAACTGGAGTGATGGCAGACCAGCAGTTTTCCCAGATTCTGGGTATCATCATTTACTGCAGGATATGAAATGTTCCAATTTGCAAGAAGCACTGTCCCCTGATTGGAACTGCAAACTGACCCATGCTCCTCATCCATGGTGATCCCAACTCCTACGCTTTCACTGACCCACACTCTGCTTGATCCCCTGCTCATGTCCCAGATTAATGAGTGAGCCAGATACCAAACCACTGGTTTTCTGAACATTTAGATTATTGGAGTTTCACTTTGGCAGTGGAAAGACCTCTGATTTTGGTGAAAAGGCGTGATAAGAAGTTCTCCAAAATGTGTTATTGTCTGTCATGAATATTCTCAACAGACGCTCAGCCTCTTGAAGTAGAGAACTGCAGAGATTCCTGGACATCGCCTTAATTTAATTCTGTGGGCCAAGTTCTTGACTCCTCATCCAAATAAAGGTCCAACCAACATCCACCCTGCTCAGTCCCTTCAGGTCTGCCTTATGGATCAGCAGGCATTTAGTGAAACTGCAGCTCATCACTGATTTTTCAACTCAATCTCAACATTGACTTAATCGTAAGAGAAAATCAAAACAACTACAGATGCTGGAAGTCTAAAATAAAAACAGAAAATGTAGGCTATGTGTGCATGAAGAGAAACATTGTTTAATATTTTGGGTCAAAGACTATTCATCTCAACAGATCCTTCAGACTTTACACTCTATTCCCAGCCAAATCTAGTTTAAAGTCACCACTGGTTCTGAGATAAAAGCTGAAAACAGAATCCATAAGAACATCAAAAATCGAAGCAGGAGCAGATCTCCCATTCCCATTGAACCTCTGACATTCATACTTGGTTGAACCTGGGAGTGTAAATGTTTTGCTCTTTTGTTTTGGTTAGGTTTGAACTGGTTTGCTCTGTTTTTATTAGTTCCAGAAAAATCAGTCAACTTCTATAATTAAAAAACAAGTAGATAGATGCATCATCCTTTGGTCTTGACAGCGCAATTGGAGTAACAGCAAAGTCACGGCTCCTGTCACGAGCATGTGCATTGACGGCAAATTATTTGGTCAGGCTCTTGAAATCCATTGTGTTCTTGGAGGAATACATCCACAAGTTGGCAGCTGCCTGTGTAATGCAGTGAGAAGCTGTGCTTCCAAGGAGTTGGTGCTTGATTCAGACACGTGGGAGTTGAGAGCAGCCTAGTTCACAACTGGGCAGGAAATGTCTTGACAGTGAAAGTGTTCCACTCAGTAGCAGAGTCTGGGTGATTGAGCTGAGCCAGTGAACTGCGTGGATGATTACTGGGGGTAGGTGTTCGTGAAGTTTTTACTGGGTCTCACAGGCCTAGAAGCAGGGTGTTCAGAATGTAACTGCCCATCTGATGTCTCCACCCCATTCCCACCTGGTTCAGTCTTTATCACCACCATGGTGTCATTCTTTAGCACATCCCAGAGATAAATGGGGTTAGTCGATAAAATAAAGCAATGTTTTCAAAATCACATGTGACATTCTGAGACTGAAATGTAAATTTTGTATGTTAGCTTTATTGACAGCATGGAATGTTATCTATGGGGAAAATAAAATCTTGTATTTTGTATTAGGAGTGTTTTATAGCATCTTATTAGAACTGGGTGGGAGAGGAGAAAGCCAAGTGTGGTGATCCAGTACTTAAGAAGCAGGTAAGTTGGCATCTGTTTAAAAATGCTCATTCATCTCTTCTGGGAAATGACTTGCATTAGAATTGATGAATAGATTGGGATTCTAATAGGCAAAATTAAATGTAATCCTGTTTAGAGGAAGTGAAAGTAGAAGATGCAGGATTAATGTCTAAAATTGTTGAACTCGATGGTGATTCCAGAAAGGTACAATGTGCCCACTCTACAGATCAAGTACTGTTTTACCAGTTCACACTGAACATCACAATACAGGCTATGAACATCAACTCATGGACACTCTTGTATGTGAACAAGCTCACATCACATTAAATTCATATATATCCACCTACTGAACATTCATATATACATATATTCATTTTTTTCTCTCCCTCACTCTCCCTCGCTCTCTCTCGCTCTCTGTATGTCCCTCTCTCCTTCCTTTTAGTAATTGTGCTTTCCTATCAGTCTTTTGTGATTTTTCACACCATTCATTACAAATGGAGATATGGTTACCTTGCAGTCATTGTGCACACTTTTCAATTTAAGGACAAAATCAGCTTTGAATATCTGTAAAAATGGGGATTGCCTGTGGAATAGGAAACAGAACACAGTTGTATGCAATGAAAGTGAATAGTTTAGAAACTGGACCAGATCTGCTGAGGGTCCCACAAAAATAGTTCCCTTGTATGCATTTATGCAAATGAAAGTTGAAACCATCACAGATTGAGTGAGAAAATATTTGGACCTCTGCATAAATGGAAGGGAGGAGGGGAAAGTGAAAATATTGTTTGTTGTGTAATGGCACAGAATTGTACCATGGAAAGATAGGATCCTTGAAATCCTGGAAGGACAGCGAGAGGAAGATGTATTTAATGGTGGCCTGAAGCTGCAGATGATCAAATAAAAGGATGGCCCTGCTGGAGCTGTTGAAATGGAAGTGCTACTTTTGGTGCAAACCCAGTAGAGCAGGGAGCAGAGAGAGAGCGCTGCGCTGTAGGGTCCTACTGCCCGGTCCCAATGTCTCCGTACAGGCTTTAAATGGCCTGTTAGAGGAGCTGATAGTGTATTTTTGAAAACCTGCAACCCTGGAGGTCTGTGCACAAAATGGTGGTGCCTATGCTGGGGTTACAGATTCTGGGGGTGCAGTGGGCAACAAGGCACCAGAAACTGGGAGAACACCCCTTGTTAAGAAGTAGAAGGTTAGAAAATGGCCCTACAGGACTAACCATGCCAGTGGACCAACGAGGGTCTTAGCAACTGAAGGGCACAGAAAGGCTGTAGGCTGTTGGTGACGCAGTGGAAGGACACAGGAAACAGGCTGCAGGCTGCTAGAAACTGGTTTGAAGGCACCAGGTACTGGAACCAGGATTCAACACAGTGATGAAGGCAGGAAAGGCTCTTGAAATGCTTCAGGTGCCGAAGGCTTCCTGATTGCATCAAAAGTTTGGACCTTGGGCTTGGGTGGCTGATGGTTTGAACTGGAGTCTGTGTGGCTGCAGGAGCGCTGGAGGTGAATCCATGGACATTCAGCGTCTCCTTTGCTTCTCTTTCTCTTATTGTTGGGGGGGCCAGGAAATGCTCAGGGCGAGTCTTGTTTGCCTTATGGCAGGCAAATATTGAAGTATATCATGTAAATTACATGATTTCACAGTTTCACATGTATTTCACAGTTTATGTCCATTTTCCAGATTCTTACCTCCCTCCAATCCATTTCAAACACTGACTTTTGTTGCCATCAGTACTTCCTCACATTTTCCCTCTTAACTTTTCCAATATTTCTTCATTCCCACTCCATCCCTCTATTTTCTCCTCTCTGCCTTCTCCTTGCCCATCTCTCTCTACCCCCCTTGCCTTTTCCTCTGTTCCCCTACCCTCCTTCCTGTTATCCCTACCCTTCTACACCCCAATCACTCTTCTACCTCCCCCCCCATTTCCCTGCATAGGATGATAAGCCACCTCCAATTCTAGGTTTCCTCTTTTCTGTTGTAACCGAGGTAGAACTTTATCAATTACAGAGCGTAAGTTCACATTAACAACATCCATTGGGGTTTCTTTGTTACTGCCTCTAACTACATTGGTTTCTTTCATAAAACATTCAGCCAGCCTCACTAGGAACAAGTTCCACTACATCGGAGAGACTGAATGCAGACTGGGAGATTGCTTTGTTGAGCACCTTGGCTCTGTCCATCTTAATAGTATGCATCTCCCAGTGGCCACCGATTTCAATTCCCTGTCCCATTCCCTTGCTGACATATCTGTCCGTGGTCTCGTGCACTGCCAGACTGAGACCACCCACAAAATGAAGGAACAACACCTTATCTTCCAGCTGGACACCCTCCAACCAGATAGCATTAACATCGACTTCTACAGTTTCCATTAAACCCCATCTCCTTCTTCCCCATCACTTTTCCCCCAGCTCTGTCTTTGTCTCTCTCTGTCTCTTCCCTTTCCCTCTCTCTCTTTTCACAGAGCCAAAATCAATTCTCACTTTTCCTCTTACCATATCCAGTTGACACCTTCTGACTGCTGATCTAGACCCCACCACCACCCACACTGTCCCCTCCTGCCCCATCATTAGTAAAATGAATCCAGCATTTCCTTTCCTTCTCCTTCTGTCAGGAGCTCACCTTGGGGTTTGGGATCAGAGATTGGGTCGGGGAGTGAAGAGTTCAAGTTTTATTTCTGCCCCCATTCAGCAGGGAGAACCAGGGCTGATTCGTACCTCCAAAGCCATTCACTGTAATATAATTCCACTGCCATCGTGCTATAATTACAGTAACAGAAGGCTCAAAGCCCACAGCATCAAAAAAACAAATCCCTTTTCACTGTGCTCAAAACATTCCCAGATGTCCAGCCTCAGCAGTGTTGGAACTGAGCCAATCAGATCAAAGCCAATGGATCAGAATTCTACTCCACAATACCAGTTATATCTGACCTGCCGGTATGACAGTCATAGTAAATGGGCCTCCCATATCTTGTTCTCAGCAGAAAGGCCTGAGGCATAACATTCCAAACACTGGATTATCCCATTTAAATCAAAGAATTCTGCTCCAAATCTTGTGATAAGCAGTGACCAGATCAGTTAACTCGGGGTCTTCCTCTGTTCTCTATTATCTTTTGCTGGCATGGGGAACAGAAGTCAGGACTGATTGAGGGGGAGTGTCTGTTTTCAATCATCACCTCTGCAAGTTCCCAAAGATGGCACCTTCAAAGTTTCTTGTTTCATCTGTCAGCTCTGCCTCTCTTGCACTGGCCCTCCCTAACTCACAGTCCTATGCTGATTCATTCAGATGCTCTCACCTTGGTTCACTCCCACCCTCGTTCACACAGGTTAGCATTCTCTTAGCTTTGGAATCATGTGTTTGGAGGCAGGTGCGCAAGCCCAGGAATTTTGAGCCTGGTAGGTGAGACCACATACCAGGAGTCACGTCAGTGAGGGGCTTTTTTTGTTTGAAAATTTTATTAATTCATCATGATAAAACATTCAATGAAAAAAAAATACAGCTACATACATGATCTTTTTTATGTAAATTATACTCCCTACAACCCCTTACCCTAACCCACCCATCCCTCCCCACCCTCCTCTCCCCTTATTACCCTTTCCCCATCAGCTTCATCTTAACATTCCAATCCCCTCTCCCACTCCTCTATCTGTCTCTTCCCCACTCATCCACCTTAACCCTACTACCCCCCCCCCCCCTCACCCACCCACACTCTCTGTCTTACTCCAGGGTCTCAGGTACTAACACTGCTACCTCTGGATGATCTGCCTTCCTGTTGCAGAGGCACATATCCAATCTGTCTTTTCGATCGGTTTTCTTAGTGATGCTTCCTTTGAGAGGGGCCTTCTGTCAAAGTTAGTCTTCCATTTGGATCAGTCTGTGTCATCCAGTCACTCCACAGGTTTGAGATTGCTCATATTAGGGACAGGAGAGAAAACGAAACAGCCACTGTACCACAGAGATGCCAATAGGAACCTCCAATGCTGCATGCCTTGTCAGCCACGGATCCAGTCTGTCTCAACAGATGGGAATTGTCATTCATTTCAGTGTGATGCTGGAGGGGAGAGGGCTGAAAGATTTTGGACAGGAAATCTAGACTAGGAACTGTTCCGTTCCTTGTGGAATCCGTGCAGCAGGGGGGTTGAATGATTCCAGCACTGTCTCCCGATCTGACTGTGGTTTTAGCAGAACCTTGGGAAAGGCTGTGATCCTGCATCACTGAGGGGGAAGTTGTTGCAGGGAGAGCTGGCTGCTTGTCCACAGCAGACTTTTCACCAGAAGAGTTGCACATATTCTCTCTCCCTCTTGTTTTCCTTCAATTCTGGCTGCAGTTTAAATAAACATTTATCTGTCCATCTGACTGATTTTTCCACTGAGGGAGATGATGCAATCCTTGTGTTTACATGAATACAGATTTTCAGAGCTCTGGGTGTTTTGCTCCACTTGGTCATTGTGTGAATGAAAAGTAAAATTATTGCACAAGTTTCCTGGCACTAAAAAAAAGTGTACGCTTAGCCAGAGTAACTGTGCACATAGCCCAAGTCTACCTTACCATAGTGCCTGGAAGAATCTATCTCAAGGTCATTATGTGTGCACCCTATCGATCCCTGTAGTACCGTGTGTCCCCAGTGTCATACTACATCTAACTGAGCCCAATAATGTGGGCACCCAGTCCTGGTGATGTGCCTATATCCAATCCCCATCGATGTGTGCAAGCCCTAAGGAGTGCTCATTCCCCATAGGGACTGTTTCCTAACCCTTGTTATGTGAATATCCAATTGTGTCTACCTCAGTGTAGAACAATAATACAGTAAAACCTCTGGTATCCAGCATCTATGGGGATTGGTAGATGCTGAATAAGTGTATTTTACGATTACTTGAGGTTGTGTGTTGCATAATTGGCAAACTAATGGCAAGGCACACCAATTTTAAACGTATGTATTTTTAAAAATTTAATCATACAGCACAGTAATAGGCCATTTTGGCCCATAAATCTGTGTTGCCCAATTAACCTACACCCCCAGTACATTTCAAATGGTGGACGGAAACTGGAGCCCCTGAGGAAACCCCATGCAGACACAGAGAAAACATACTAACTCCTTATAGACAGCACAGGATTTGAACACCGGTCCCAATCACTGGCACTGTAAAGGCGTGGTGCTAACTGCTACGCCAACTGTGCCACACCATTTTCTGCATTTTTTTTGCTGGTTGCTTGAATTCGGATAACAGGAGTTTTACTGTATAAATCCTGTATCCCAACCTGCACAGTGTGAACCTAGCTCCCACAGCATATTTGCTTTGCTTCCTGTAATGAGTGTCATTCAATCCCCAAAGTGTATGTGTATTTATGATGTGTGTACCCCAACCCACATGTTGCATCTGGCAATATCTCAGTTTCCCCATGTTATACTGTGTTCCCAAAGTTCAATCGTGGGTGCATCCCAGCTCTGTGTGTGTAACGCATAGTAGCTAAATCCTAGATCCAGGGTGTGTTCACCAAGCCCTCATCATGTAGCCTCAATAATTTGTGCTTCCAATACCACATAATATGTGTACTTCTGTCCCCATTATGAATGCACAACTCCCACGACTAGATTAGTTGTTGAAAGGAAGACATCATGGCATCTTTTATGATATCAAGAGGTTCTTAATGAAACACTTCTGAAAAGCAATCAACATATTTCCACACAGCAAGATCTGCACAGATCAAAAAGTAAACCCAGAGTCATCCATTTTATTAGGTGCAAAATAGAAGGCATGAAGATCAATACTGGAAGAAATGCAACATTAAGGATGAAATGCTTGAAGGTGCAGGTTCCTTAGTGTTGTACCAGGGATTTGTCACTGTGGTTTAAACAGCTAGTTCGTCACTGAAACACAGCAGTCAAAGCTAAATCCTCTGGGCTTCTACCCAACCTTCATCTTGAATGGGTTCCAATACTGATTAAGGTTCTTTGACTTGAAATATTAATTGTTTCTTTTACTTCTAAGGCAGCATAATCTGCTGAGATTTTCCAGCATTTTCTGTTTTTATTGAGATCTGGTTCCAATTCAGTATTTGGAAGGTGGAAGGATAATTACCAATGCATAAAAGAGCTTTCTATTCATTGGTCTGTTTAACTGTTAACTCTGTGTTAGCTCTCTCACCAAATATGGCAGGTCAAAGCGAGAAAGAGGGCAAAGGGGGAGAGGTGAACAATGGTGGAGTGGTGGACAGTTGTAAGGGAGGGAGGGATAGAACAATGAAGGAGTATCTGGTTCCTCCCTCTTTTCCCTCTCCTCTGGTACCAAAATATAAACCTATTTTCCCACTCTCTTCTATCCCTTGCATTCCTTCCCTTCCTCCTTTTCCTTTCTCTCTCCCTTCCCTGTTATCAAAGTGCCTCCTCCTTCCCCTACTGCTACCTCTCCTGCCCTCTGGGCCAAAACCTCAGCTGTCCTGAAGGCTCCAGTGGGATGATAGCAAGCTTCCAGCTCACAGCCACGAAGCCCCAGTCTCTGAACTCTGGTTTTGTACCAGTGGCCAGGCTATATTGTCCACAGTATCTGCCCAACAGGCTCCAAGACCCCTTCCTCCAAGTTGGAGGGAGCCCGCAGATCTATTCATTGGTCTGTTTAACTGTTAACTCTTTGTGTCCCAGTCTCAAGCTCGAGGCCCAGGGCTGAGCTCAGCCTTCAGGCCTCTAGCACCAAACCAAAGGCTTCAGACCAGATGACAAGGCCCAGGCCACAAGATTCTTAAAGACAGTTGCCACCAAGTTCTAGCTCTGATGTGTGAGGGGGATGTTCAGAAGCTGCTTCACACAATGACATCAGAGTGTATTAAGGTTAAGAGTTTTAAATCCTCCTCAGGGTTTACGGAAGTAAACCTTCAACCCAGCAATGATTATTTTACCATCTGTCTTGCCTTCATACTATTACCAGGACCCTTTACACAATGATGTTGAGGTCTGACAATTCCCACTCAACTTCAGTGATGCAGTAAATATTCTCAGCAGTCAGTGAATGCCTTCTCTGAACCACAGTAACGTCTGTTAATAGTAAAACGTGTGATGAGTTTGATTCATGGGGGAGGAAGCAATGAAACTGAGCAGACCTGAAAAATGGTTAGCGCCCTCTGCACAAACCCCTTCACTTTGGAGCTGAAACGCAGCAGGTAATGAGCAGCTGAAAGTCTCCATCAGATCTAAGGAAAGTTTAAATGAAACCATCTGCTTAAATTACTCCCTCTGCCTTGGCGGAGTTCAAAATCAATGACATATGAGAGGAAGTAACAAGGATTAACAATTAACAGATTTCAAGTTCCCACAGTCGGAGATTTAAAACAGCCTAACAGTTGCATTCTATCCCTCTAATACCTTAATCCTTCCTCTGAAGTCAGATACTGTAGACCCCTAACTCTCAAACCAAACCCCATCTATCTGGTGTCCTTCAGTTCAAAGTTAACCCCACCTCTACTCTGCTAACCCTCCCCTCTCAAGTGCCTGAATCCTCAAATCGAGCTTCATCTATCTTGTTCTTTAATCCTCCGTTGAGCTCATCCTTAAATGTTCACACTGTACCAATACCTAACCTGACCACTGAATTTCTGATCTTTCTCGCCCTCTCATTCTATTCCTCGTAATCTGTTGAACTTTCCTCTGAAATCGAAAGTCAAAACCTTGCATTTCAGAATCAGAATTTATTGTCACGAAATTTGTTGTTTTGTGGCAGCATTACAGTGACAGAGGTGCACCAAAGAAGAGGTACAAGGACTGCCTAAAGAAATCTCTTGGTGCCTGCCACATTGACCACCGCCAATGGGCTGATATCGCCTCAAACCGTGCATCTTGGCGCCTGACAGTTCGGCGGGCAGCAACCTCCTTTGAAGAAGACCGCAGAGCCCACCTCACTGACAAAAGGCAAAGGAGGAAAAACCCAACACCCAACCCCAACCAACCAATTTTCCCCTGCAACCGTGTCTGCCTGTCCCGCATCGGACTTTTCAGCCACAAACGAGCCTGCAGCTGACGTGGACATTTACCCCTCCATAAATCTTTGTCTGTGAAGCCAAGCCAAAGAAGAAGAAGAAAAGATACAGTGTAAATATTTCTATAAATTACATTTCAAAATAAATGGAGCAAAAAAAAAGAGAAACTGAGGTAATGCCTGTGGTTTATTTTCCATTCAGAAATCTGATGGCAGAGGAGAAGAAGCTGACCTTGTGCCACTTAGTCCTCAGGCTCCTGTACCTCCTTCCTGGCGGTACAGAGTAAAGAGGGCATGGCCTGGGTGGTGAGGTCTTTGCTTTCTTAAGACACTACCTCTAGTAGATGCCCTAGAAGGAGTGAAGACTGATGCCCATGATGTCGCTGGCCAAGTGAACAACTCTCAGCAGTTTTTGTCCTGTCATGTGCATTGACATCTATTATATGCAAACTTTGTGCCTGAGGTAAACTTGAAAATGTTTAAAACCAATGCAGTACTTTTGGAGTGAAGACAGTTGTACAGTTGAACTGGCAATGCTCACACACTTGGCATTAAAATTCCAATCATTCTACAATTTCTGAGATTAAGATGAAACATTCACAAAGTTTAGCCAACAGTTTTGAAACCTCACTTCAGACCATGGAACATGCAGCCTTGTGTGTTTTCTGAAGAGTTGACCAAGAGGATTGACGAGGGAAGGCTGGTATTCTTTGCTTATATGAACTTTGGCAAGGCCTTTGACATGGTCCCACATGGTAGGGTTATTCAGAAGGTTTGATCCCTTGAGATCCAGGTAAGTTAGCCAATTGGATATAAAGTTGGGTTACTGGAGGGACTCAGAAGGTAGTAGTGGAGAGTTGTCTGTAAGCCTGTGGTCAATGGTGTGCCACATAAATCAGTGCTGGATTTCCTGATGCAGAGCACAAAAGAGCAGGAAAAATGCAGCAGGTCATGCAGCAATGGCAGAAAGCAGATGCCAATTGATATTTCAGGTCCAATCCCTTCTTCACACCTCATTTTAGACCTGAAAAACAACTGCCTTCTGCTTTCCATGGATGCTATAAAACCTGCTGAGTTTCTCCAGCACTTTTGTTCACTGCACTAGACTCCAGCACCTGCAAACTTCATGTTCACTTGGATTGCCTATTTGTCCTATAAACAATTTGGATGAAAATGTCAGTGGCTTCATTAATAAGTTTGAAGATTTAAATACAATTGGTGGAATAGTGGACAGTAAAGAAGATTGCCTAAGGCTACGACAGAATATAGATCCATTGGGAATGTGGCCAAAGTAATTTAACTCAGACAGGTGCAAAGTGATGCAATTTAGCAAGTGAAAACCAGGACAGAACATATAGAGGATCATAGGGCCCTGGCAAGTGTCTGAAGAACAGAGAAACCTAGAGGTACATTATTCCCTGAAAGTGGTTACACAGATAGACCCAGTGATGAAGAAGGCATTTAGCATGCTTACTGCCATTGGACAAGGCAATGAGTACATGAGTTGGGACATGATGGTACAAGATACTGCTGAGTCCACACCTTGTTGTGTTCTTGGCCCCTGCTCTACTTACACCTATGACTTGTACAACAACAACACAATCTATAAATCCATTGAAATAAATTGTATAAAAAGAGGTGATGACTCAGCATAGAGGAGGGAGAATGAAAACTTGGCCAAATGGTGCACTTAACAATAACCTCACACTCAATGTCACTGAAACCAAGGAGCTGATTGTTGACTTCAGGAAGGGAAAACTAGATGTGTACAATCCAGTGATCTTTGGGGGATCAGAAGTGGAGAGGATGAGGAAATTTACGTTCTTGGGAGTCACCATCTCGAAGGATCTTATCTGGACCTAACACACTAATGACATTGTGAAGAAAGCACGTTAGCACCTCCACTTCCTCGGAGTTTGAAGAGCTTTGGTATGACATCAGAAACCCTGGCAAATTTATACTGATGTGTGATGTGTGCTGACTGGCTGCATCACTGTCTGGTATGGGAATACCATTACCCCCAAGTGTAAAGCACTGCAAAAGGTAGTAAATACAGCCCAGCACATCACAGGCAAACCTGTTCCCACCCTCAAGAACATCTACGGAGAATGCTGCTGTCAAGGAGCAGCAGCAGTCATCAAGGATCCACACCACCCAGCACATGCTCCGTTCTCACAATTACTGTCAGGAAAGAGGTGTAGGTGCAGAAGACTCACTCCACCAGGTTCAGGAAAAGCTGCTATCCCTTGACCATCAGATTCCTCAACAACAAACTCAGTCAGGGACTCATTTAAGGACTCTTACTTTTACACTTTTATTGCTTGTGTTTTTTCTCCTCTTTGTATTGTACAGTGAGTTCTTTACAGTTGTTCATTTGTTTACATGTGTACATTGTGTACAGTGGTTTTTGCACTACCAATAAGTGGAAACTCTGCCTGGCCCAGAGGAAGAAGAATCTCAGGGTTGTATGTGATGCCATGTATATACTCTGACAATAAATCTGAATGAATGTGCTGTTCTGGTCACCATATTACGGGGGAAGCTGAAGAAGATGCAGAAAAGATTCACAGGGATATTGCTCGGGCTGGAGTGCTGATTCTTGTGGGGAGACTGGATGGGCTGGGACTGTTTTCCCTGGAGTGAAGTTGGCTGAGGGGTGACCCTTTGGAGGTTTATAAAGTCTTGAGGGCATAAATAAGGTCACAGTCTTTGTCCAGCGGTAGGGTAGTGTAAAACTAGAGAGTATGAGTTTAAGGTGAGAGCAGAAAGATTTATAGGGGTCAGTTTTTCCACGTAGTGGGCTCTGGGTGTGTGGAGCAAGCTCCAAAAGGAAGTGGTAGGGTCTAGTACAATTACAACATTTAAAATACCTTTGGACACGTCCATGGATAGGAAGGATTCAAGAGGACATGAGCCAAATGCAGGCAAATTGAGTTAGCTCAGATAGACACCTAGGTGCGCATGGATGGGTTAGGCCAAAGGGCTTGTTTCCTTGCTGTATAAATCGATGGCACTGTCTTGTTTATCTGCATTAATACAGTTCAGTTGTATGGGGATCTTGAGACCCAGGTGAGTTCCATTTACAATAATTACCAAATGCACAATGACACCTTAACTTAACCCTTTGTAGAAGAAAGCTAGTAAAATACAAAGCTGGAGAAACTCAGTAGGTCAAACAGTGTCGTTTATATAGCAACGGTAAAAATGCATAACTGATGTTTCAGGCTTGAGCCCTTCATCGATGTATGGAAAAATGTCGGCAGGTGTCCAAATAAAAGAGTGGGGGGGGGGGTTGGCATAGGCAGGAGGTGATAAGTGAAGAAGGGAGAGGGGACAGCAGTGATCAAAGGGAGGGAGAGCTGGAAAGGGGAAGGGAGGGGGAAGGTGGGGGGAGAGGAGAGCAGGTCAGCAGCAACTGGAAAAGTTTATGTTAATGCCATCTGGCTGGAGAGAGCCCAGACAGAAAATCAGGTATTGGTCCACAAATTTGCTGGAGGTCTTGGTGGGATAGTACATATGGCCAGGACAGACATGTGAATATGGGAGTGTGACACAGAATTGAAAGGTTGGCTACTGTGAGGTTTCTGTCATTGGTGCAGATGGAGTGAAGGTGTTCAGCAAAGTAATATCCAAATCTGCATCCAGTCTCTCCAATGTAGAGAAGGCCACAAAGGGAGCACCTGATGCAGTAATAAGTCCCATGGATGCACAAGTGAAGTGTTGCTTCACTTGAAAGGCCTTTTTGGGGCCCCAGACCATGGTGAGGGAGGAGGTGAGGACGCAGGTTTTGCACCTCCTGTGGCCAGAGGGGAAGGTGCCGGGGTTGGGGGGGAGGCTGTAGATTGGTTGGGAGGGCAATATACATGAGGGAGTCACAGAGGGGAGGAGAGGGGAAGGGGAAGATGTGTCTGGTAGTGGGATTCTGTCATGTTCTGGAAATTCTGGAGGATAATGTGTTGGATGCAGAGGCTGGTGCGGTGGTAGGTGAGGATGAGGGGGATTCTATGTTTGTTACACCTGAGGGCAGAGGGGCCATGGAAATGAGCGGGAAATGGAGGAGATGCTGGTGAGGTCTGAGTTGATATTGGTGGTGGGGAACCCACATTTGTGGAAGAAGGCAGACATTTTGGAAGATCTGGACTGGAAGACCTCATCTTGGGAACAAATGCAGATGGAGAAATTGAGAGAAGGGGAGATAATCCTTGCAGGGTATAGGATGTGAGGAAGTGTAGTCAAGGTAGTTGTGGGAGTTAGTGGGTTTGTAATATATATTGGTGGAAAGCTTATCTCCCGAGCTGGAGACAGAGAGATTCAGGAAAAGGAAAGTGAGATGGACTAGGTGAGTTTGAGATCAGGGTGGAAGTTGGCCACAAAGAGAATGAAGTTGACAAGCTCATCGCAGTCTGTCTGGTCATTCTCCATCAACTTTTCCAGTTTCTGCTAACCTGCTCTACTCCATTCTACCTCCCTTCGCCTTTCCAGCTCTCCCACCCCCTTCCCCTAGCCATCCCTCTTCCCCTTGATCACTGCTGTCCCCTCCCTCCCTTCTCCACCTATCACCTCCTGCCTTTGCAACCATGCCTCCTCCCCAACTCTTTTGTTTGGACGCCTGCTGACATATTTCCATACCTTGATGAAGGGCTCGAGCCTGAAACATCGGTTATGTATTTTTATCTTTCCTGTATAAAAGATACTGTTTGACCTGCAGAGTTTTTCCAGCATTGTGTTTTTACTTCAACCACAGTGTCTGCAGATTTTCATATTTTACTACTGAAGAAGGAAGCTAGATGGCTATCCTTTTATTCCAAGAGGTTTCTCATGATTATCTTCAATCATTTAATGGTGAATTGTATAAAAACATTATTATCCATTATTCAGTCACCCTGGCTCATTGCCTCGAAGACTCTCGAGCTCTACATTTTATCAGAAGTAGTCTTACAATTAACACTCTCTATGCCATCAGTTTTAATGCTACAAGGCTGCTTTCTCAGTCTGGCTGTTCATCCTGTGCTCTCTCTCTTTCTCTTTTTTTTTGTGTCAATGGCAGATCCTTGAGGGGTCTTGGCCCAGTTCCCTACAGCTTGCTCTACCCTGCAACTAACTCCCCTTCTCCAGCATCTTAACCATGCACTTGATGTATTCTGATCCTTCATCCTTTAACAGTTGTTGAGTGATCCTGTCATTGTGTTTGATGGGATTGTGCCTGGAATGCATTTGTGCACAAAATCTTTTTTTTTCCTTTGCCGTTTACAGT
Organism: Narcine bancroftii; assembly: GCF_036971445.1. Lineage (NCBI taxonomy): Eukaryota > Metazoa > Chordata > Chondrichthyes > Torpediniformes > Narcinidae > Narcine > Narcine bancroftii. The sequence continues at coordinate 102,519,550 of NC_091476.1, read as the reverse complement.
GACTATATTTTAATTAGAGTGTTTGTAAAGGTCATTGGTTTGAAACATAACTCTGTTTCACTCTCCATCAAATCCTACCATCCCACCAAGGTATTCTGGCCCTTTCAGTTGTTATTCCTGACCAGCTAACCGTAGGCCTGTCTAATTGTCTTCTTCACTGACCACCCTTCACTCTCATGGTATCCAGATATTCTCTGTGGGAGAGTAATACATTCTGTGGCCAGAATAGTTCAAGATACCACAATGCCTTGCTTAAATACATTTACAATAACTGCTGTTGTCAACAGCAGCTAACTGATTGTTTAAAAAAAAATTCCAATCACAGTAGGCACACTGTAACTCTGACAACCGTCTCCCGGAGAACATTTTTTCTTCGGGAAGTTTGTTCCTAAAATGGCATTTAGTTAACACCAACAATTACATTTGTGTTGAAATGTCCATATTTAACTCAGAGATCACAGCTTATATGCCACATGTCAAATGTCACATCACTACTAACTTGATCAGAGCAGGGTGGGAATCTGATAGAAATCAAAATTCAGGTAAACTGTGGATAACACAAATACTTCTTGTGCTATGAAAGGGAAATTTTCAAATAGACCTTCGAGGACTCTGAAATGGTGAGGATTCATGGTAACTTTTCAGACCAAACCTTTCTCTTCTGGTTCTGACTTGGCACCAATTCACCAACTTCCTTTTATTATGTTTTTCTGTTGCATCCTCGACACTAAAATCTCGATGGTTAAAATTATAGACTGGACTCTCAGTTCATCAAAGTCCCTCAACTCCTTTACCATCACCTTGGCATTATCAATAATTAACAGTATAAAATGTTTGGAAGAGCAAGATGAAATTCTAATTAGCATGACAAATTGGATGGTATCCGATGTAAATGCAAAGGAAGGTTTTGCATTGCAATGTAAAAATATTTAGATACAGATGCGTAGGACAATATAATCCTGCTTGACTACCACGATGCTATGACATTAACATGAGTCCATAATGCATCATAAGGACAGAAACGAAATAGGATGTAGCAATACCAAGGTAATGGATGTAACAGAATTTAATAATGATTAGATACAGATCTATAGCACAATGTATCAATGTTTATTTATGTGTAATGAAATATGACCATTTTGAAACAGTGTCTTAATGTAGCAATGTTTAGAGTTTTGTATCTTAATGATCCATTTTGACATGTGACCTAACATAACTATTTTAACAGATGTGTAACTCAATGTAATAATGTTTAGATATGCAAGGATGATTGTAGCACCACATAACAATGGTGAGACATGTGTAACTCAACATAGCATAGTATGTATTTGGACATGTTCAAAGTAATTAACAACCTTTGGACAGTAAATGCAAAGTTACAACAGTTGAAGATGTCTCAATGTAACAATATTTTGATGGAGATGTGTAAACCAATGTAACAGTATTCAAACATGAGTAACTCAATGTAATGTTTATATACAAATGTACAACTAAAAGTAACAATAGTGATCCGTAAAAGTATTCAAACCAAATCTTTCCTTTACATTCTTTGTTTTTCATTCTATACCAGATTTGACTCTAATTCACTCTATTTCTTTGCCTGATGCTCATTTGTAACATTCCCAATTCTAATATCCCAATAGACTAGTCTCTGAGTTCAATGAAGTATCAGAATGATCTTTGCCCTTTGTCATGCCAGTATCAGTAAATAATAGCATAAAACAAACTGAAAAATAAGGTCAAACTAAAAAGGAGATGCCCAACCTAAATTTGGGATAGAGTTCAAACAGAGGGATTTGAGAATTTCTCTTCAATAACATAAGAATAATTAAATTATCCACAGTTTATCTGACATGATTTCAATCGGGTTGGTTTATGATTAGAATTTGAACTCAGTTAGAAAAGAGAAATCAGTGAAGGAAAAGAGCTGGGGAACTGAAATGGAAAAATTGTAGAAAATACTGCCAAACTTGCAGCTTGTGTTAGTTTGGATTGAATTAAATTGAACTCCATGTCAATCTCTGAATGCAATATCCATTTGGACAGAGGTGTATAAAGTATTATTAATCAGCACAGGGGCACGTAATAAAATATACCAAGTTAAAACTCAGTTAGGTGACACAATGTTAAGTGTGAGAATGCAACTGAAAGTACCAAGTGCCTACTGAGATTTGTTTCAATAGACCAGGATACAACAAAACACCAAGTCAACAATTCTGATTTCAAAATGTAGCAGTTTATTGTGCCTAAATGCAGTCTGGATTTAGCTAAAGATTATTGGTTTCAACTGGAGACCTGGAAGGCACCAGATGGTTTATGGAGGTCAACAAACTCAAGATCCTTTAATAGGGAGCAGAAAGGAGATGAAGTCCAATCCTGCTTCACAAGGGCAGGTGATGACCTGACAAGGAAGAGGTGAATGGTGTCCAGGAAAATACATACTTCCTTCAAAATCCATCAGGAAGCAGATGTTTTTTTTTAATGTATAAATGTTGCAGCAAACTGACTCAATCGCCCCTCTCCATACGATGTACTGCCCTCCCCCCCCCCCCCACCATGTTTCTTTCCCCCACCCCAAATACTGCCGTTGTTTTTAGAACCATTGCCTCTGTATTGAGCACAGATTCACTGCATTGTATTTTGCTTGACGCGACTGTGCTGCCCCGACTGCAGAGATTGTGCCGGCGTTTAGGACCAACTTTTATGGTCGATTCTCCTGCATGAAAGTTGATGTCTTTCTGGCAGGGATGATATGGCTCTTTTTGACCATGACATTAATATCTCCAAATAAAACTAAAAGTAAGTGTGGGGGGGGGGGGGGGGGTTTCTGATCCGAAACGTTAACTGACCATTTCTCCCCCATGGGTGCTGTCCTTGACTGCTCAAGATTCTCACAGCTGCAGTCTTTGAGTTTGGCCACATTAATGCCAATTTTTGAGGGAAGAATCGCAGACCCCAAACCGTTAGCCGTTTCTCTTTCCACGCTGAAGTCTGATCAGCACTAGTTTGGTTTTGATTGCTCCAGACTCCCAGCATCTTGCAATCTCTTGCGTCTCCAGCGGAGTTCCCCTTGGCTGAAGACGTCCCACGAAGGTGCCCTTCCAATGGGTCTGAGCTGGGCTGCTGTGCCGGGTGACCAGCCTCCTCTTTGGAAAGTCTGCGGCCGCTTGCAGTGCAATTCTGTGGCTGCTCCGCGTCCTGCCGAGTTTCCCCACCACTTATGTGGATTCGCATTACTCTTGGCGAACGTTTTCTTCCACCTCTCCTGGAGCTCTCTTTCTGCAGAGGGAGGCGGCGGCTTTCGAGCTGTTGCAAGCGGGCGGAGCTGCAGGAAGTGACGGGATGTCCCGGGAGGAGAAGTTGGGCTCAGAGTCGCAGAGAGTTTGAGATTGGAGCTGCGGTTGGGGCCGCGGGGGCGGGGAGGGGGACCGACCATGACGCCGACTTGCCCGGGAACTTGCTGCGGAATCGGGCAGAGCCGCTGAGCTGCGGGCACTCACGATGCTCGGCGGGCTGCAGCCGGCGGCGGCGCATCCCCGGCGACCGCTGCTGCTCCTGCTGGCCCTGGTGTTGGCGGCCGGAGTCGGACCGGCGCAAGCTCTGGTGTCCGGGCTGAGGGTTCGCGTCCGGTTGGCGGACGGGCTGGTCGGAGAGGAGACGCTGCAAGCGGATACCGACACCGACTCCATCAGCATCGAGTTCAAGAAAAGTGACGGGAGCCTCATTACCCTTCTCGCCGACTTGAGAAAGGTGGGAGGTTGTGGGGGTCGGGGCAGCGGACGGGGGAGGGGGGGGGGAGGAAGGGGGCATCGCCCGTGGGGCGGGCGGGTACCTGGATCAGGTGGGGTCAATGATACAGTGGAAGGGGTATCTGGATCAGGTGGGGTCAGTGATTCAGGGGAGGGGGCAACTGGATCAGGTGGGGTTAGTGATTCAGGGGAGGGGGCAACTGGATCAGGTGGGGTCAGTGATTCAGGGGAGGGGGCAACTGGATCAGGTGGGGTTAGTGATTCAGGGGAGGGGGCAACTGGATCAGGTGGGGTCAGTGATTCAGGGGAGGGGGCAACTGGATCAGGTGGGGTCAGTGATTCAGGGGAGGGGGGCAACTGGATCAGGTGGGGTCAATGATTCAGGGGAGGGGGCAACTGGATCAGGTGGGGTCAGTGATTCAGGGGAGGGGGCAACTGGATCAGGTGGGGTCAGTGGTTCAGGGGAGGGGGCAACTGGATCAGGTGGGGTCAGTGATTCAGGGGAGGGGGCAACTGGATCAGGTGGGGTCAGTGATTCAGGGGAGGGGGCAACTGGATCAGGTGGGGTTAGTGATTCAGGGGAGGGGGCAACTGGGTCAGGTGGGGTCAGTGATTTAGGGGAGGGGGCAACTGGATCAGGTGGGGTTAGTGATTCAGGGGAGGGGGCAACTGGATCAGGTGGGGTCAGTGATTCAGGGGAGGGGGCAACTGGATCAGGTGGGGTCAGTGATTCAGGGGAGGGGGCAACTGGATCAGGTGGGGTCAGTGATTCAGGGGAGGGGGCAACTGGATCAGGTGGGGTTAGTGATTCAGGGGAGGGGGCAACTGGGTCAGGTGGGGTCAGTGATTTAGGGGAGGGGGCAACTGGATCAGGTGGGGTTAGTGATTTAGGGGAGGGGGCAACTGGATCAGGTGGGGTCAGTGATTCAGGGGAGGGGGCAACTGGATCAGGTGGGGTTAGTGATTCAGGGGAGGGGGCAACTGGGTCAGGTGGGGTCAGTGATTTAGGGGAGGGGGCAACTGGGTCAGGTGGGGTCAGTGATTTAGGGGAGGGGGCAACTGGATCAGGTGGGGTCAGTGATTTAGGGGAGGGGGCAACTGGATCAGGTGGGGTCAGTGATTCAGGGGAGGGGGCAACTGGATCAGGTGGGGGTCAATGATATGAGGAAGGGGATAAGGGGTTGGGGCATGTGGATCATACTTGAGATTGTAGAATGAGCATAGAAGAATGAGAGAGGTATACAAAATTATGATGGATATTGATAGAGTAAATGCAAGTGGGCTTTTTTCCATTGAGGTTAGGAGAGAGACAAACTAAAGGACATGGGTGAAAGGGGAAAAGTTTAGGGGGGAACTTCTTCACACAGTGAGTGGTGGGCGTGTGGTACGAGCTGCCAGCTGAGGTGGTGAATGTAGGCTCAGTTTTAATATTTAATAAGAATTTGGACAGGTGCATGGATGGGAGAGATATGGAGGGTTACAGATTGGGTGCAGGTCAGTGGGACTTGACAAAAAAAAAGGTTGAACACAGACTAAAGGGCCTATTTTGATGCTGTAGTGTTCTATGTATTGGACATAGATGACCCCACTCCTATAAGGAGGGGCTGGAGTGAGTGGGGAGTGTTATCCTGGGAGAGTGAAGTGGGACAATCCACCTGTGATGGGAAAGAGAATATATTCTGGTTAGTGATGACGGTTTGTGCTCTTGTGGTGGGTGGATATCGAAGGAACTTGAACGCTTAGCAACAAGCTGAGTTTAACTTGAAGTCTGGGGCACAAAGGTCTGGAGTCAAATGAGAGGGGTTGGAAGCTTGAGAAGGTGGCATTAACCTCCTCGTATTTAGGATGAGAAAACTGTGGCTTATTGAACGTTTGGGTGTTAGTAAGCCAAGAGATTGAGAAGTGAGAGCACGCATTTCCCGCTCTCCTGAGTTTCCATCTTCCTTATCAGAATTTTGCCACCACTGCTTTTCCTTTTGGGTTCCTTCCTGCAAATTCGGATTTGCTAGTCTTGTTTACAATGGAATACTGGGGGGATTTTTAATAAGAGCAGGAGTGTGGTAAACTAACAAATCTGCTAAAGGTTGGCCAATGTGGTTGCATATTCTGGAGTGACAGTTGTGTGGAAATGGGCACCACGCAGGAAATGCAAATACTGTAGTAGACTTTCATATTTTAACTTCATTAGCCTGTAATTGCCTGGCTTATCCCTGCTGCTCTTAAACAAAGGAATAACTATCCTTCATGCCACCTTCGAACAAAATGAAGTCTCAATTAGGCCCCAGGTATCTCCACCATTACTTCCCACAGCAACCTGGGCAATATATCTTTGTCTCCTATAGATGCTGAAGAGACCAGCTGAGTTCCTCCAGTATTTCAATGTTTCTACTGCAGTCTCAGTGTCTGCAGCCTATTGTGTTTCACTAATGGATCTCATCCAGCTATGGGAATTTATCAACCCCTATGTGCCATGTATCTAATACCTCCTTCTCAATACTGACCTGCTGCAGGTTATCTGGGTACCTGTTCCTGAACTTGTTCTTTCTCACCTCCTTCTCCTTGGTGAATATAGATGTGACATATCTGCTGGAGCTGATGAGGGTCCTGTTGGGGTGGGAGGGGGGGGTGGGGGGGTTTGATCATGTTTTTCTTTTGGGAGAACCCAGAACTAATGTCACTTTTTAAAACATAAATAAGTGAGACAGATTTAGTACCAAGAGGGTGGTGAATCTTTTGAACTCTTCTTAAAGGAGAGTGGAAACAGAGTCTTTGAATATTTTTTATTACAGAGGTAGATAAATTCCTGATAATCATGTGAGTAAGATGTGTCCTGGCTAGGTGTGAATGCAGCGTTGAGATGAAGACATAACACCTATGATTTTGTTGAGGTTCAAGGCAGGCTTGAGTGTTGTAATGACCTACCCTTGCTCCTAATCCTATGTTCATATCTGTTTCCCCTCTTGGAACCTTTGTTACTGAGCTATCCAATTATCTAGTTTACTTTGCAAAGCACAAAAGTGCTGGAGAAACACAGCATGACATACTGCATCCATAGGAAGTAAAAGGTAACGGAAGGTTCGGGCCTGAGCCCTTGTTTAAATCTAGTTTGTTTGACTGTGTATGCATACCTTCACCATTGTGAAAGCAGGCTTTTCAATTCTGTGCCACAGTGACTGACTGAACTTGACATTTCTTATCTTTAGAAGTATAAGGGAATTTAGAGGCAAGATTAGTTGTATTTCAGCTCCAGAACAAGAAGCTCAGCTGTATTACAGCTACGCATGCCTTTAACTTGTTTAATACCCATCAGTGAAGATTTCTTGGGACTCCCAGGTTGGACGGTGTCTGACTGCATTTTCAGCACATTGTCCATTGTCGGAAACGTGAAGGAAGGCTGCAGAACATCTGCAGAGTCACAAGAAGCTCTAGGGAAGACCATTGAGGAGGGGTTAACCATGAGTATCTGTTCAGAGATGAATTCGTAAATGGAGACATGCAGATTGGATCATTCGTCTGACTGCTGAGAGAGTTTAGAAGAGTTGTGATATGATGACACTTACTGATTGGGATTTTCTTCTTCCTTATGGTCTATTTCTTCCTGTTTTCCAAAAACTGACCTGCAAATTATCCCACCCCACCCAGCAGCTTAGGTGGTGGAAATGAAGAACAGAAAGAGAGAGTTCTGTTCGGTATTCCTTCTCATTTAGTTGTCCGGA